>NC_080075.1:46668739-46922253 GCF_949987535.1 Balaenoptera acutorostrata | reverse complement strand
CTTAAATGATGACATTAAAAAAATGGTAATTCTAATGAACATAGAAAAATATCAGCGTGTTTGGAAATCCCAATTTGTGTAACCTGGTAAAAAGGCAAACCGAACAAGATTTTGGTGAAACAAACATATCTATTACAAAGAAAATAAGTCTAACATAACTCCTATATAGCTCTTTGACTTCTATTAGAAAAGTGCAGTCTATTTAAACAATAAAGAAAATAAAACAACTGACTCCATTTACACAGGTTTTTCATTCTTATACGCAAAGCTTTTCCAGAGTATTCTCACTGCCAAAGAGTTCTCTTAAGCTTTAATGTTATTTAGTAAAAGTACCTCAATTAAGGAAAAAGATATTTTTAAAAAGCCCTACTAGTATATTATTTAAAATTAATTAATTACAAAAAGCATTTCCCCAAAGGCATAAAAATTTTTTAAAATGTTTTTCTCCTGCAATACTTACATTTTCTAGCAGAGTAACATGACACACAAAGTTATGTCCCAAAGTTCCTAAAAATATTCACAGAACCACTGTGTAATTCTGGACTAACGATGGGGGATTATTTTATACACAAACCTCCACTATAATGTGATCTTTCTAGTTAAAACAACAGCTAAAGGATCTTGTATACAATTTGAGAAGAATCCATAACATAACTAATTTGTAGGGAGTCACACTTAAGAAGACAGTTCCTGAGAATTTTATATTCATGCAGGTAGAAAAAAATGGTTACAAAATATTGGTATTCCTTTCCCCCCAAAGCAAGCAAACAAAAAAACAAACCAAAAGTGGCTATCTGGTAAAAGTCAGTACAAAGACAGAGAGTAACCATCTGCCTGGCTGACTTAGAAATTAAATTTACTTAAATTTACCTTAAAACATCTAAGGTATAGGAAACAACTTCAGGTGTTCAATACAGAACAAATGTTTGATTCTCCATCAAAAAAGACACATAATATTTTCTTAGCAAAGGAAAAAACTATTAACTGAATATGGAAAATTTTAAAAACATTTCAAAGTACTAAGAATGCACTGTATACACAAAACAATTGTTTAAAAGTAAGACTTTTACTAATAATGCACTGTGCAATAGATGTAATTTCATTCCTCCAAGTGTGAAGTATTTGTTTCTGAGCATCTAAATTTTCATTGACCTTGAAGAAAGTAAGCACTGATGATGCAAGTATAATTAATTTATCTTTTCCTTCAAATTATTTATCTTTTCCTTCAAAAACTTCTGCCATATTCACTTTACACACTCCACACACAAAAAACTGGAAAATAATTTATCTTTTCCTCCAAAAATCTCTACCATGTTCACTTTACACACAGAACACACACACAAAAACCCTAGAAATAATCCAAATGTCTAACAATAGGTGTATATCATACATCATACAGTGTTTTAAAAAATGCCCAACTAAATCTACATTAACATGAACAAATCTTCAAAGTAACGTTGAGTGAAAAATGAAAGTTGCAGAGTACATATAAGAATAGGAAATCAATTGTGTAAAGTTTAAAAACACACAAAAGACTACATATTATTTATGGATACATACATATGCAGAAAAGGTATAAAAGCATGTACAGAAATAATACACATCAACTTCAGAACAGTGGTTACCTATAGGGAGGGTGGAGAATGCATAGAATGAGATGGGTACAAAGGGAGTTTTAATTCTATCCACAATGTTCAACACTATAAAAAGATTTGAAACAAATATGGTATAATGTTAACATTGTTAAATTTGGTGGTGTTACACAGACACGCATTATATTATTCGCTGTACTTCTCAATTTTGAAATCTTTCATAATAAAAATGAAAACATTCATAGGATAAAGGAAAAGTTGAATCACTGCAGCCATTTCCAGACTAGATAATTAGCACACTAAAACACAACACAGGCTTTCTTTTCCCAAATAAGACAATAAGTATCAACAGAAAACATTGCATAATAGGCAGTGTACACTTTCATGAAATATCCATTGGTTATTATATTAAAAATATACAACAATTAAAGAACAGGATTAAGTGCTTCTACTTCAAAAGCTTTATCTCTGCATGAGTCAAAGGATCCACTTTCACACCACTAACAGGCTTTCCTTGCTTTAAAGAGTACCCCTTTGAATTTTCTTTTATGCCATTTCTTTTAAATGTGACTGAGAATAAAAGGCTTAGTGTACAAGGTATAGAAGATACCTGGCTAACTGCAGTTAAATAAAACTAATGAATACATTGTTTTCCAATATAAACTAACAGTGGCTCAATTCAAAGATAATAAATTACTTCCAGAACAAAAGCTTTCACTTTTCAGTTTGAAACTTTTAACCTGCAAGGGAAATACATATAGCCTGTAATTGTTTATCATCCATGTTTTTTTTTTTTTTGTCAGAAAAGCTTTCCCATCTTTGTCAGATTAATACTTCCCTGATCACAGATGAAGTCTTTCAAATTAAAGATAAACAACTACTTGCCTGCTGTTTCTGATATGCAGTGTTTGGATTTATCTTTGATTCCAAGAGTAGTGATCCTGCAAGTTAAAAAAATAATATTTATAAGTTTCAATTTATAAAACACAGAATAAAACATCAGAATACACATTAAAAAAACAACTTTTTTCTTCCCCCAGCAGGACATCTGAAGTAATCAAATGTATTCCAATTTACATTCTTCTCTCAAGATCTGGGCTTCATATTTAACGTAGAACATATCATCCTAACCCCATATAACCTTTAAAGGAAAAAATTCATCTCAGAACAACATTCAGACCAAGAATATGCGGAGACTAGATGACTTATTATAGTTTTATTGAAATGAAAAATTTAAGGTCTAAAGGACCACCTGAAGCCAAATTTTTTTTTAACAAGGTTATTTTATTGCATTTCCAATTTAACAAATAAAACAAATTACAAAGGACAACAACAGGGATTTAAGTACTTAGTACACAAATACAGAATTGCATTTATCCTTTTCTCCTTAAGAACAAAAAGCAGGACACCTCATGTAAAAATAAATGTCCATGACTACTTAAAAGAAAAAGTGCAAGAGTACAAGATATGTCAAAAATAAACCGAAGACTGCTATTTTTCTTTAATCTGCACATATCAGTTGCTCAAATCCAGCGATCAGATACAGTGAGGAAGGTGTTTTACTTAAGGCTGTACATTTTATAATTTTAAAATATTTCACGTAAGACTCGTACAATAAATCAACGAATACAAGTTTACAGTCTGCTCTGGTGTCCTAACTTGTTTTGGTTGTAAAGTATCCACTTGTTCACAGCACCTTCTACAAAGATAGCCTGGAGGGATCCCACACTGAAGATGTATGTGCTTGTGCGTGCGTGTATCGTGGCAACAGTCTGCAATAACCCCAGGAAATAGGTGCATTTTGGTTTTCCCCAGCACCTGTCGACTGTGGCAACCGGGGATAGTTAGCAAAATCAGTTAAAAAAAAAAAAAAAAAAGACAGAAAGTTAAGTTTCACTAAACCTTTTGTACCAGGCATATAATGGGATAAGAAAATAAAGGGGGACGGGAAGGGTCAGTTCCCTAAAACGAGATCACTACCTTGTTTCTCACGACTTCCTCTCTTCTCTCTCACACTCTTCCCCCCACCTCTTTAAGAGGCGAGACTGGAGAGGAAGGGGTCAAAGGTTTAATAAGGAGAGGAGGCGGGGGAACAGAGAATCGGCGTCCGACTGAGGATAAATCCCGACAAAGTAGTTTGTCTTCACCGTACTGAAGTGCAGACAGAAAACCAATGCGCTGTCCCAAGCGGTGGCAGTTAACAGTACTCGGCCCAGGGCCTAAACCCCAAGGCTGTGCCCAAACCGGAGGCATGGTCCCCTATCCTACGGTTCCAATAACCTTACCGTCGGACTCTGCCCGAACCAGCAGCGACATTCCCTTGAGCTCCTCCACATAGGTGGAGGAGACGTGCCCGGTGCCTCGGTCGTCCCATTGCCGGTCTTCGTTCAGGGTATAGACCTTCACTCGCCGCCGCGTATCCGACATGGTGGCTGCTGTCCCCACAGCTGCAGCCGCCGCCTCCTTGCTCACCTCGTCCGCGCCCCTCACTCTAGAGAGACGGTAGCGGCGGTGGCGGCAGCGGCGGCGGCGGCTCCGGAGAGGCCCGAGTTCACCATGGCTCCCAAGGTTCAGCCGCGGGAAGGGGCAACAAGAACCACTGAGACCTTTCCGCCCGGAGTCCCGGTTACCTCTCACTTCACCCCCGCACACACCCACCCTCCCCACCCTTTGCCCCCCAGAGCTCGCTCGCTCTCTCGCCGCCGCCGCCGCAGTAACTACTACAGATCCGCCATCTTGTAACCCGATTCTCTCTGCCTTTCTCTTCCTCCTCCAGCAAGCTCGCACGGGCTGTCCTAGCAGGGGCTACGGCGGCCGACGAGTCCAACATGAGGCGCCTCCGTTTCTGCACGCACGGTGTTCTCGCGAGGCGGGGTACTGGACTGAGGTGGGTGGGTCTAAGTGCGACTTCCTCCTATCTCGGCCCCGCCTACTGCCATGGGATCTCGGTTGGGTGGGCGGTCCCTGCGAGCTCCTTGTCTCAGCTGGTGCCGCGAGAGTCCTCTCTGGACAGGCGGCGGGCGCGGAGTCATGGATTCGGCTTCGTGCGGATTGCTGGCTTCACCCGGCGTGTGACGAGCCGTGGGATTCAGCTCTGTGGAAAACACAAAGCAAGCCTGGGAGGTACGCATCCTTGGACGGGACTCACCCTGAGCAAAAGGGAAGCAAATGTGCTCGCACTCCTTAATGGAAGCTCACCCTTTCAGCCTGTGAGAGAAAAACAGTTTAAACCTCTTTCTGTGAAGAGGTTAGCCCTTTAATGCGACCCGAAACCCCCTGAAACTCGCTATGGAGTCTGTTACAGTTAAGCATCTCCTCAGGAAGTGTCCTGTGCATCTCCAGGAGATTGTAACATTGTACACAAGTGTATCGTTAGGCTTTTGGTGGCTGGCCATTGAAAAGCATACTTTCTGTTTCATGAAAATAGTGTCCTTCCCGTGTTTGTAACGTCGGAAAATAAGTCTTCAGATAAGTTTAGGGAAGTGGCGGGGAGCTACTTTCCTAACACATCGAAGAGCACTGTTTCGATATTTTTGAGTTTCTCTTGCTGACATTTCTCGCGTTCTCTCTCGGGAGGTCTTATGCACTGAATAAGCGAGGGAGGAATTCTCTTGTCGTTCACGTTGTCAAACATCACATTAAGTGTCAAACATTGCGTGGTGGATACAAACCATGCACTGGCCCCCTGTTCGTTTTGGGTAGAATCCTTTTGTTCGTTTTTAAAGACAGTCTCAGCTTGTGCCGCCAGCTTTTTACAACCCATTAGTCTGAAAGGTGAAAGTCAGGCGAGATGCACACGTTTTACCCTGCAGCGCATCTTGGGAGTTGTAGTCATTCCTTATCAATGGTGTTGTCAGAACGTGCTTATGTTTTGACCAGATCTTGTGGGTACACCCTTCCGCGGTACAATAAAACGTGAGACGTCTTACACAGAGCAGGCGCCTGATAAAAATTAAATTCTCGTTTCAACATCTGGATACATAGGATTTTAAAAAATCTAAATATACTTGGATTAAATAGTTATAATATACGTGGCAATAGAACCCGTTAATTGCTGTGATTGATGTGGACGAAATGCATTTTGAGCCCAGAGAAAATAACATTTCTGTCTCGGGTCAGAGAAGGCTTCACACAGATAACTTTTGGGCCTGATGTTAGAGGATCCCTGAGTGGGAGTTTGGCTTGAAAGGTGTTCAAGGCTGTGGGGACCAGGTGAACAAAGTCAAAATATGTTACTGGCCTAAAAAAATGTATAAGTTATATATTAAGTTAAAGGAATGAGAACTGTACAGAAGTCACTTTGACACCATACATGTTAAAAGTTTACTGTTCTACAAATAAGATCTAACTCTGGAAAAAATGGAAATAACTGGAGTCATTTCCTGTATTTATTCAATCATTCAGCAAATATTTGTTGAGCATATACTATGTGCTAGACATTGTTCTATACAGTGAATAAATAGAAAAAGTCCTTCTTTCATGGAGCTTACATTCTAGTGCAGGAAGACAGTAAACAAATCTATGCCAGGTACTGATAAATGTTATGACCAAAAAAAACCAAAAACAAAATAGAGTAGCAGAAGGTTGGAGAGTGAGTATGGGAAGGGTAATGGTGTCTATTGAGGGGAGGCAGTCTGCCATGCATCTCCCTAGGGGAAGGGAGAGCCAGAAAGCAGTAACTGCAAGTACAAAGGCCTTGAGGCTGTAGCATGCTGAGTGAGTGAGAGGGATAGCAAGGAAACCAGTATGATTGGAGTGGAGTGAGAAAGGGGGGAAATGGTGGGAAATAAGGTTGGGAGTGAGGGAGAGGCTGTCTTGAAGGGCCTTGGGTTTTGTTTGAATGAGTTGCAAATCCATTGGAGAGTTTTGAACTAAGGAGTGGAATGATCTGAACAGTGTTTCAAAGCATCCCTTCCACCTTCCCTCTAGTACCCCTTTTGCTATACTCCCCAATATCTGAAATAAGGGAACAGAGTTAAACCCTTGGCACTCATCTCTGCCCCTTGCTGGATCCTCAGGCACAGGTTTTTGTTTTTTTCTTGCCCTAGGTCACAGGGATTCTCTCTTTCTTCCGCAACAGGCTGATCTCTAACATTTGTAAGGTCCAGGACAAGCACACAAATGGAAGAGCATATACCATATGTCTAAAGATTTAAAAATTTTAAATCAAGCTATTAAATAAAATATATTTTCTTTTCCTACCTTTAGTATACCCTGAGAAATATATTTTCATATGCCCTGGAAACCAGATTCCAGATTCAAATCTAGAATTCTTGAACTCCTCAGAGTTGCAGAGTCTCCCTTTGGCTTCTGAAGTCCTTAGCCTGCCTTCTCTTCTCACACCTCAGCTCTGCCTGCACTTAGACAGCCCTCATGTGCACACAGAGGGTACCCCAGCCTTTTGTCCAAGCTCTGTCTATGTCTACTCTCCCTGAATGTAGTCACCCTTTGGCCACTCCTCAGGAGGACAGAATTTGGGAAGAGGACTGTGCAGACCCTGGGAGCAGGCTTGGCCTTTGGGGCAGGGAATTCCAGGGTGCCCAGAGCATGGTCTAGAAAGGGAAGAGTGGGTTCCAAGTGGACACATCCCTTGGTTTCATGGACTTCTCATCCCATGGAGAGAAACATAGACAGAGGGCCAGAGCAGGATTCTCCAAGACACACTGAGGGCAGTAATGCACTGCAACAATGTGTATTCCCCAGCAAAGGTTTTCTTCAGGCAAGTTCCACTCCAAGGGTTGAGATAGATTTCTATATCTGTATATGTAACATTTATACCTACCACCTTTTTTTTTAAACACAAATAATGGAATACCGTACATACTGTTGTACTAATGTACCCTAGTTTATTTAAACCATTTTTTTCTCTCTCTATATATGTCATTTCCAATAGTTCGTAATTTCAAACAATAAATGATTGTACAGAAGTTTTTTTATGTGTGCCAATATATGCGTAGGTTAAATTCCTAGATCAGGGTTTTACAATTTTGGCACCACTGACATTTTGGGCTGGATAATTCTTTGTTTTGAGAGGCTGTCCTGTGCATTACAGGATGATTAGCAGCATTCCTGGCTTCTACCCACCAGATGCCAGTAGTATTGCACCCCATCCTCCTGTTGTAATAACCAAAATTATCTCCGATCATTGCCAAATGTCGCTTGAGGGCACATTACACTTTTTAATTCTTGAGGATTAAAAAATATAGTAATCTCTACAGAGTAAACTGGGTTCTCAGTCTTATTGACTCATGTCCTTGAGATGTAAGGCTTTCTGTTTTTACCCTTCCTAATTCTGTTCGATGATTTTGTGAAAAACTTTTATGAAAGTTTTTTTGCTATATTCATTCATTTTTTTTCCTTGAGGTGATTAATCTTTAAGGTCTTCCCCATTTAAATAAGTCATCAAAACTGATAACCTACATCCTCTTCAGCTACATTCCTATTTCTTTTCCCCTTTTCAGCCAAACTGTTCAAGGATTAAAGTTGTTTATACTCCCTACATTTCCTCACCTCACCACTCACTCCTTAATTGAACCTATCTATTCTGGTTTCTATCACCCAGCCCTCACCAAAAAGCTCTTGATAAACTCACTAAAGACATCTTTGTTGATAATGCCAATGGACATTTTTCAACCCATTTTACTTGATCTAAGTTAAAACTGACACTTATTTGTCTGAACTTCCTTCTTTCCAGTCATCTCATGATGACTCCTGCTTTATCCTTCAGATGTCACCACAATTATCACTTCCGTAGAAGAGCCTTCCCTGACTTCCTTGACTAGGTCAAATCCCCTTGGAACCAAAAAACCCAATTCACATAGATTTAAATGATAAGACAATTTATTAGCTCTTGTGAATAGAAAGTCTGAAGATAAGATGAACCTCAGGGTTGATTTAATTGAGTGACTCAAGAGTATCAGTGAGAACTTGATTTTCTTCTGCTTCTCAATTCTACTTTCTGCTCTGCCAAATCCATCCTAAGGCTGATTCCTTTTGTATCTTAAGATGGTAGCCAAGATCTCCCAAGGCTACATAGTTCTTCACCCACCTCAAAAGAGAGTTTCTTCACATATCCCCAGTTGCACTGTGATTATACTAACTTAGGTCACATGCCCACTCCTGAACCTAGAGTTTTGTGGTCTAGGGAATGTCATGTACTGGACTGGCTGAGGCAAATCAGGGCCCATGCTTGTAGTTGCCGGTGGGGTTAGTCCTACCCAAATCCCATGTATGTTACACTATGTGATATGGGTAAAATAGATGCTAGGAAGACAACTAGAGTATTCATTTTATCTTCCTATTACACACTTATAGCACCATGCACCCCTCCATTGTAGCATGTCATACTTGTAGCTTTATATTTATTTGTATGAGTTTTTATTAATAACTGTCTCCACATGTAGATGAAAAATTTTCATGAGCCCAGGGAGTATGTTTTTCTCACCATTGCATCTCTGGTACCTAGCATCCCATTCTTCTGAGGTGGTAGGTGGCAGTGTTACAAGGGTGTGTATGGGTGTGAGTGTGTGTGTGTATGTGTGTGTGTGTGTAGGGATGGTAGTCATTTGGTTATGTGGGTTTGGGAAGTGGAGTCAGGCATATAGCCCCTCTCTGTATAGACTTTTACCTTGCCCTCAAATTCTCACCCCTGATCCTTTGATTTTTTTTTTTTGTGTGTGTGGAGATAATTTGTTCTCTTTTCTTATCTGATCACCTCTGGGGTCATATAGATTGTGACTTCCTCTGTTCTGCTAAATTTACCACTGCTCTTCTATTTGCTTGTCATGCAACCAACATTTATTAAAATATCTTGTCTGCTATTGTCTCTATTGTTTGCCCTTTGCACTCTACTTTTTAAAAAAATTATTTAACTGTGTTGTTAATTTTCCATGTTTCACCAAGGTATTCTGTCATGTTTTTATGGCTTTTTAATGTTTAGTTCTCTAATCCACTTGAAATTTTTTGTATATATGAAGTAGGATGTCAATTTAAAATTTTTCCTCCCAATGGAGAGCCAACTGTTAACATCATTTATAGATGAAATAATTTGAAATGCTATTTAAATCATATTCTTTATTAAATTCACAGACACACACACACATATACACACATATATCTAGATTTGAGTCTGAATTCACTATTCTTTTTCCATTGTTTTATTTGGCCAACTCGAGTATGACAGTTAATTGCTATAGTTTTATAGTTTGTTTTGATTTTTGGTTGGTGTGGTGGCCTTAAAGTGCACCACTCTGATCTCCTTAAAGAGAACCTACTCTGGGGAACATAGTTATCTGACAGCAAGCTGCCTTTTGGGCTCCACCATTATGTTTGTGCCACAAATACCTCCAGCTGCTCCCAGCCAGTGACTCAGCACAGCAGGGATATAAAACTTGTCCTCTCTTGTCCAAAGCAGAACTCCTCTAATGACAACTCTGGCTTGGGGAACTTAACAGCCAGGATGAGACTTTCTTGGAAATACACTAATCAGAAGCTCCACCCAGTATTTCCTTCCCTTCCTCCTTTTGCAGAGGTCAGACTTGCACTATGGTCTGCAGGCTCTTCCTGTCAATTCCTGAGCCCACCTATTTTATCCATCACAGACATTTCCCCCAATTAATATCTTGCATGTCTGATCCCTTCTAGGCATCTGCTTCTCTGAGGACCAGAACTGACATAGGTGATACAGGGAGTGATGTCAGAAATCAGACAGTAAGATGGGGTTTGGGGAATGGTTTACTCAGTCCCTGGCACAAGGTGGCCATTTGACTGCTGATTTCACAGGTAGTGACCTAGGAAAACATCCTAGAAGGGGTGAATGCTGTTGCCTATTCAACAGTTCAGGATTTGAAAGATATGGGAGAAACAACGCTTATGAGGAGAGCAGAGGTGGCCAGTTAAGTTGTACTACTCCCTTGCAGAGGGCTAATGAATTGAGGGCACTTAATGCACAGTTAAAAACTACATTTGGGAGCCAGGGGGGCTCTTTGGTCTTCATAAAGAGGCCCTTATTCCCTGCAGTGGGAAAACAGATATGGGATTTGACAGTTACAGAGCTCTAAAGATATTTGAATGCTCAGTCTAGGGAGGTTTGCTATGCAGCTAGGGCCCTGGTTGGGAAAGCCTGAAGCTTTGAAACATGGGATGGGTGCCTGTGAGTATTTTGGCTCTGTAGATATCTCTGGATCCTCAGGGACTGCAGAAGTGGCTTATAACTCCTAGTAAGAGATAACACTTCCCCCTTGCAGAAAGACCTCCTCCATAGTTGCTCCCATTTCTTCTCCTAGCTGAGAGGCTATGGTAACTAGGGTTAAATCTGGTTGCAATATGCCTGGGGATTGCTTTCCTGATAAGGAAGGAGATTACGCACCGAAGGAACTGAAATAATATGCTAGCATGTACTAGCAGGAGCTGGAGGAGTACACTTGGGATTGGATTTTTAGGGTGCTTGATCAAGGGGGCTGGAGGTTAAGACTGAATAATCAAGACTTCATTGACTTTGGGACTGAAGATTTAACCCTGGTCAGGACCACAGGGGATGGGGCAAACTCATTGCTGGTGTAGCTCCTTGAAGCCCGGAAAAAGTGAGAGAAGTGGAAATGAGCTCATACCATGGCAACGTTTGACCGCTATTTTGGCAAACATATGTGGGCACTGCTCGCTTATTAGTTCTAACTAATTGTTTTATAACAATTTAAAGTGTTTTTTAGATGATCATCTGCAAATGTTTCTGTTCTCCACCTCTTTTTAAAATTTTTAAAATTTATTTATTTTATTTATTTTTGGCTGTGTTGGGTCTTCGTTTCTGTGCGAGGGCTTTCTCTAGTTGTGGCAAGCGGGGGCCACTCTTCATCACGGCGCGCGGGCCTCTCACCATCGCGGCCTCCCCTGCTGCGGAGCACAGGCTCCAGATGCGCAGGCTCAGTAATTGTGGCTCACGGGCCCAGCCGCTCCGCGGCATGTGGGATCCTCCCAGACCAGGGCTCGAACCCGTGTCCCCTGCATTAGCAGGCAGACTCTCAACCACTGCGCCACCAGGGAAGCCCCACCTCTTTTTAATCTCATCACACTGATTAGGACCTTAGAACACTGATGAGAGTAATAGTGGTGATTCTTGTTTTGTTCCTGACTTTAATGGCAACATCTTCAGTGTTGTATACATGTTCTTAATTTCTGATAGATACCACTTGCCAAGTTAAGGACGTTTCCTAATATTCTAAATTCTCTAGGAAGTGTACATCGAATTCTATAAATTGACTCTTTCGCATCTGGTTATTATATGGTTTTTCTCTATAATTCATTATAGAGATTATATGCTTACCCATTCTTGCATTCCTATAGAACTACTTGGTCCTAATAGCTATTGCCAATATTTTATTAAGATAATTTATCTGTTTTCATAAATGATAATGGCCTACATATTTTTATACTTTTAAAAAAAATATCATCTCTTCTAATTTATGAGTCCTTGACAATTGCATTAAATTTTATAGTCAATATCAAAACTATAGCCAACTACGCAGTTTTGGTTTTCATGAGACATTGGGTATTCTTCAGTGTTTCCCAACACATGCAGGATAAAGTTCAGAGTCCTAAATCTAATATTCGAAACCCCTCTACAATCTGACCTCTATTTACTGTCTTCTTTATCCACTGATAAAACTGTTCCACTCCATAGGTAGCCTTTCCCTTTATAATCATCCTTTAAAGCCCAGCTCAAATATCACCTCTCCATAATGAAGTCCTATTCAAATTCCACTTCTTAGAAACTTTCACTTTTTCTTCTAGTTAGAATTAACCTATTCTTTTCCTATCTTTTTATGACTTTTTTAAAACCTTTACTAGACTGCTCATCAGTCTGGCTTTCATAAATTGACTCTATATTAGAGTGTATATGTCTCAGAAAGAAACAAACTATTCCATCGTTTAGTACTGCACTCATAATAGGTAGTTTTAATTACCTTTAAATTAATTTTGTAAATTTCAGACTTATTTTGAAACTTGTTGCAGTGATTTGAGATATGCTTGAGATGGTAAAACTGGAGTTGTTTTAATTATCTCTGCAAAAGTCACTTACGCCCCAACTGCTTTCTAGGATATTCAGGTGAATATCCAACCAATATGTTGGTTGGTGACTTCATACTCATATTTAATAAGTCAGACATCTTTCTCTTCAAAACTATTTTACCCCCCCAGGTTTACTATTCATGTCACAGATCGTACTGTCTTCACAATGCTCAGCCTGAGTTAGGCTGAAGCCTAACTGCTTCTTTTTCTTCCCCCCAACTACGTCCCCTTCTGAGTTAATCTAAGTCTATCCATTTTCTTTTTACATTTGTTTTGCAGTATGTTGGTATTGGCTCAGTCCATTTTTTCTGAACATTCTCCCTTCTCAAGGAGTGAGCCCTTGAGAATTCTCTGACTAGTTGCTTGCACCAAGTTTAGGGTTACCAGATTTAGCAAACAAACATACAGGTTATCTAGTTAAATCTGAATTTCAAATAAACAAGGAATATTTTTTTTAAAATATAAGTATATCCCAAATATTGCATGGGCCATAGTACACTGAACATTTGTTTACCTGAAATTCCAGTTTCACTTAGCATTGTTATTTTATCTGGCAATCCTAATCAGGTTTGACACCTTTCTCAAGCTGAGCCTATTGTTTTCTCCTCCAGAAGTTGAACTCAGAGACAAGTAACTTCCTGTGGGACAGCCATCTTTTGTCCCATGATATGAAAATACGTTTGCATAGAAGAAAAAAGCTGTTATATGGAAAGCAGCACAAATGAGAGGCCATGAGACTCCATAGGTAGGGAGAACTGTCTTAGTTCCTGATAACTTGACAGTCCTGGTTCAAGTCCGCCATAGGGAGTGTGACTTGCCTTCTGTGAAATAAATTCATGGCCCTGTGATAAAATTCCCCTTTGCTTTAGCTTAACTTAGATTGGTTTCTGTCCCTTGATACCAAGACACATTCTCTTTTCCATTTATGCTGCCTACCACTCTAGTCTCTGATGAGCCTGAATTTTGTAAAAGCTTCTTAAACTTTTACACGACCTCGGTATCTTCTGTCTTCCTACAAATAACCAGGCATATTCTTGCCAGATTAAATGCTTTAAAAATATCACCTTGCACTGGCTATCTCTTGTTTTATATTCTTTAATAAAATTTGCTTTCTAATTCTGGTGAAGAACAGGCACAAGACTAAGGAGTACAAGACTGTGAAACTGGTTTACAGAAGGGAAAGGCTGCTGTATATTCTAGACATACAATACCAATAAAGTTGTTAGTCTCTTTATCTGGAATTTTCTTTCCCAAATAGCTGCATATCTTCCTCCACTTCATTCAGGTCTCTGCTCAAATGTCACCTACTCAGAGATGCTATTCTGGAT
Source organism: Balaenoptera acutorostrata (assembly GCF_949987535.1). Classification (NCBI taxonomy): domain Eukaryota; kingdom Metazoa; phylum Chordata; class Mammalia; order Artiodactyla; family Balaenopteridae; genus Balaenoptera; species Balaenoptera acutorostrata. Next base: position 46,908,269 of record NC_080075.1, on the reverse strand, counting down.
CATTTTATCTAATATAGTACCTTTTTTTTTCTTTTTAAATCACTCTATCCCCTTACCCATTTGTTTTTCTTTAAAGAACCTACCACTCTCTGAGATGCTGTATACTTATTGTTTCCATCCACTAGAATGTGAGCATTGGAACTTTATCTGTTTTGTTTACTGATGCATCTGCTGTACACATTATAGTACCTGGCACATAGTAAGTGTTGAATAAATGAATGCCATGCTTGGCTGAACTGAAGTGAGAAAGATACTGATGTTAGATCTAGAAATTCAAGATATTCTATAAGAGAAGAAAAAATGTATTAAAAAACTGTAATTTATGGGCAGGGAGACGTCAATAACAAAGGTTATAAAGGAAAAAGTCTTTAAGTACCTATATTGCACTAACTACCAAAATGGGAACTCAATTTGATTTGAGTCATTATAATTTAGAGATCTTAGCATATGATAGCCGTCATAGAAAGCCTTTTTTGGAAAGCAGGTAAAACTACCAAGATGTGAATGTGAAAAATAAGAAAAGTCCAGATATAAAGTGTATGCTCTTGGTTTAAGTGGAAGTGAGACCCTTTTCGGGGTTTGTAGTTAGTGACTTGTATTTTCACTTTGTGGCACTACTGGTCTCTAGAGTTTAAGAACTAGCTTTATTTTTCCATATTATTAGCAGCTGGGAGTCTTTTTTAAAAATAAAATCTAAAACTCAAGAAAAACATAAATTACAATTTTGAAATTGTACCAGTAAGGGTTATGTCTTAAACAGAAGACAAAGTGAGAATAAAATTTTTTTGTCACTATTATAAAATAGAACAATGAAATGTACAAAGCATATAATTTAAATTTAATCTTTCATTTTCAGTTGATCTTCAATAGTTCAGAAAGTATATCAACATTGCCTGTCATGCTATTTTACATACTATACATATACATAATCAATGTTTACTGACTTAAATACCCACATTTAAAAAATCTTTGGTCAGCTAAATTTTTAGTATTTTCTGAACTAGTTAGCCCTGAGTCAAGAATTTACAAATATCTTATCAGATTTATAAAAGGAAGAAGATTCTAAATTATGACTTCCACGAACCATTTACTTTTTTTGTGGAATTATAATGTGATATATTAAATAATGGGAATGAACATCATCTTACAGCTATTACTAATAATTATATCAATAGCCTCTATACATGGCTGTTTGAAACATTTATTTATTAACTGAAAATCATGATTCCTCCATCCCTTCCACCAAGAACATCCATACATTAGCAACATACACACACAAAATGACCTAGTTCTATATGATGAGTAAATTATTTTTCTGTTATTTTCTAAATTTGAAAAATGTATTACCTCATTCTCAACAGGATCCCATTTATAATATTTACTCCACTATGTTTATGGTTTTGTGACCAATTTGAAAGGTGGTATATCATTAAAAGCAGATCAAATTAGCTCCCTCAGCTCCTTACTATATCTGGTAACTGTACTAAAGAAATAGGCACTGGTTTTGAATATGGTAAGTTTCAGTTTGTGAAACAGTTGTGGGTAAGTAAAGCTATTATGCAGAAGTAAGCCATAAGATGGCTAAGAGTAAACTGTCACTACTGTATAGGAAGAAGAAAAATATGTAGGAAGAAATCCATCATAGCAGCAAATGTGACCTATTATTTCTAAATTTTTTAGATATTTCAAAAGTACAGGATTTAAAGGGTAGTCTTTTCTAAGACGTATAAATGATTTGCTTTTAATAATAAATATGTATTGATTTATAATGTAAGTAAGAGTAATATAGGTAATTCGGGATTAAAAAACGGAACACGTAAAGTGAGCAATTTAATACAAATTAGAATATATTTATATTATATATAAATCTACACATTAGAAGATACTACTGAAATTTTGCTATACAGAATATCACTCTAGAATTCTTAAAAAAAAAAAAGTCACCAGGAAGAATTAAATGATGACTATGAAATAGATTCTCCCATTACAATACTGCTTCTGTCATTTAAAGTTTTGACAACAGTTGTAGCCGGAGACTGGAGCACTTTACGAGAAAGCCTCATTCTTCCATCAGCTGGATCACGTCCAAAGTATTTCACCTGTGTTAAAGAAACAAATATACTTTAAAAGTTACAGCACATTGACTGATACCCAAATTATTGGGTTGGCCAAAAAGTTCGTTCGGGGTTTTCCCTGAAATGTTAATTTAAATTTACATGGTCCAAATAAAGCAATGATTAATGTTTTCACTTGTTTACTGAAATCATAGCTCAGTGCTAACTGGAGGTATATGCTAATAAATATAATTTGGTTAAGTAATGATTATAAAAAAAGAAAAGATGGGGGGATTTAGTTGCCCAATTATAATCTTCTGTTAGACTTATCTGTGCCTTATTCTCATAAGAATAAGAGGTTTTTTTTTTTTTTTTTTTTAATAAGAGGTTCTCATCTGAACCTAGATAAGGGCTTCCCGAGCCTAAGTATGCTACCAACTATATAGGATTATGCTTAGGTCACTCACCGTAACACTCAAAGGACCATCTATCACACTGGAGGTTATTTGGCTTGAACACAGACATTGAAAGTCAGGGGAAAATGTGGTTGTCTTTTTACATCAGAAGGGACTTAAAAACTATCTTATACAGAGAGATTATGTTTTAGTTCTTATCTTTCTCTAGAGGCTACTTGAACAGTGGGACTACAGATTGGGAATAAACCAGAAGTTGTAGTCACTCAGGTCATGGGTATCAGGAACAACTGGAACAGAATGTGGTGCAGCCAAAAAAAAACCAGACTGTCAACCACTTCTTTCATCTACTCATACAGGACTATTAAAAAGGTCAATTTTGTTATCAAAATTCTAGAACTGACATCATGGCTTTCATCAAACTCAAAAACTTTTAGCCTCAAGCAGTATAGAAGCAATTAAAGTCTCAACTCCTCAAATACCTTACCTTATCAAGAGTAAGGCTAAAGAGTTACCTTATCAAGTTTCTTATATCCTGTCTCCAAATCACTGACTCTGCATAGCCATCCCTGACCGGCTCATGTATTTTTAAAAGCTCTAAAGGGGACTACTGTCCTAACTAACCCATAAGCTCCTTGAGGGAAAGAATTGCATCTAAATCCCTAATGAGTCTGTTTTAAGCAACCCTAAAGTTAAAAAAGAAGCACAGCATATAAATAATATAAATCACACATGTTGATTTGATTCTTTCAGCTTATTTGATGAAACAAATAATTGAAACTTCAAGTATAATTTACAATTTTAAGGCTAAAAGGTTGAATACAAGTACCTGAATTTCTTGGCCAACTTCTAATCCTAAAGCAGTGGGATGTTTAATCTGAAAGAGAACGTGTTAATCTATTAGTTGTCATGCATAATTACCTACTATCCATGGTAGTACACATTTTTTTCCAAGTGGAAAACAGCTATATTGGTTTTTCTGATTATAAAATCTGTTAATTATAAAGATTTAAAATAATACAGAAGTATTCAGATGATAGTAAAAATCATCCAAAACCCCTCTGCTTGTAGATAACTAATGGTAACACTCCAATGAGTATCCCTTCAAATAGCTATTTAGTGTGTGTCTTGCATTTATAAAAATGGACCTTACTGAGCTTGTTGTTTTATAATACACAGATTTTTATTCAATAACATGTTGAGATCTTTTCATATTAATAAATGAAGCATTATAATTGAATATTCAAATTACATTATTTGTTTAACCAATCCCCTAAAGATGGTCATTTAATTTGTTTTAAATTCCAGTGTTGCAAATGTTAATAATCAGTGAATCTAGGTGAAAGGTATATGGGTGTTCGGTCTATTATTTTTTCAACTTTTCTGTAGGTTTAAAAAGTTTCAAAATAAAAAGTTGAGGGAAAATAAACTGCAGTGTTGCAATTATCATATATTCATATAGTCTATCCTCTGAGAACAAAGTCTGAGAGGAACTTTGTGGTGGAACTTCTAGGTCCAAAGGTACTTGTATATTTACCAAACACTCTCCAAAAAGTTTGCCCCACTTGACATTCCTATCAACTATCAACAGTGTATGACAGTGTCCATTTTTTCTCTACACTCTTATTTATGCACATTGGGAATTTTCAACTATCTGAAAAGTTGAAAAATGGTAACTTGGCTTTATTTGCAGTTTAAAAAATTGCTGTTGATACTGAATATCTTGGTTGGCTTAAAAAAAAAAACCAACAGTTTTTCCATGTTCTTTGTTCATTTTCCTATTGATATTCATCTTTCTTACTGACCTACACAAGCCCTTTGTATATGAAGCCTCTGTCATATAAGCATTTTTTCCCCTAAGTTGCTGCTTGTCTTTCAAACTTCCTGTAGTTTTGCCATAATTTAAAAAAACATGGGGTCAAATTTTATCACTTTATTTACATTTTTGGCTTTGATATCATGCTGAGAAAGATTTTCCCCGGTCCCAAGATCATTAAATATGCATATTTTCTTCTAGTGTCCTTCCTCAACCCTCACCCCTCCCGATGCCCAGATTTTCTTTTTCTGCCCTCACTGCCTTAAAAAGAAAAGTTTTCTTTTTTACATTTAGCTCCTTGATACAAATGGGATTTCGGTATAAAAAGAGGAAAGATCCTGTTTTATGATAACTAGCTGTACCAATATCATTTATTGAATAATCCTTGTTTCTTCACTGACTAAAAATGCAACTTTTAGTATGTATTATATTCTTATGTATATAACTGGGTTTATTTCTGGTCTCTATTTTCTTTTGTCTATTTCTGGGCCAGTAATACTGTTTTATCCTGTATTACTTTATAATATTTGGTAAAACAGACCTATTATTTCTCTGCCCCCATAGTATTGAATGGTTTCATAATGGTCTTCCAAATGTATAGACTACAACAAAGACTAAGAACATCCTAAGAATTATCTTTCCATGAATGACTGGTCAGGAAAATTGGGAAAACAGGGCGGTAACTAGATATTTTTACTAACTGCTATGTGTTAACTCTAGAGGCTAGTCTACCTTAAAACACTCAAGAATGTTTCTATTCCATCATGGAAAAAGAAATATTATCTGGTAAACAGTGTAAAACAGCAGTATCTCTGTCTTTTTGGTTTTGTTTTTGTATTTAGGCTAGTAGTGGACAAAATGTACAATCCTCATCAACCTAGGTAATTTCACTATGGTTATTTTAAGGCAGTTTTAAAAATAATCAACTATGCCTTTCTTGTTTTTACCTTTCGTTGATCAAGTTGTGTGTTATGAAGTAGTACTGCAGTCATATTTGGATATAGTTTAACCATTACTCCAGTGTCTCTATGAAAAGGAAAAAAGCCTGGTTAGAACGATAAGTAAGTCTATTATCTACTGATAATTAAACTGTGATTATGTTTTCATAGGAGAACAAAGTAAAAAAACACATAAAAACCCCTCTCCAGTATATGTTTTTGTAACTATAAAAAGTATCTAAGAGGGATACTTATTTTTCCAATTGAAAATACACTTTATATTTAAATACTTATGGATCAAAGGACAGAGAAAAGATAAAGGAAAAAATATGCTGGGAAAAGCTCTTGGAATATATATTCTTTTATATTTTTCTTCATAATATTTTCCAAAAAATTTTGAAATGACATTAAATATTTTAAAATAAGTGTAGAATTATCATCAACCTATTAAGGAGTGATTTAAGGAAGGGGGTTACATAAAATGGGATACTTATTTCATTAAAAAATATATCTTCCTTTTTTTTCTTTAATCTACTAAAAAAAAAACCATCCCATTTCTTAGTTTTTACCTGTGATATTAAACAAATTATCCCATTGCCTTTTATAATTCATTTCAAATTTCAAATAGTTCTGAACATTCATGCTACATCGGATAATTTTTTTTTTCTTAAAGGGAATTTTCTGACTCAGAAAATGCAATCTTTTTAGCTGGTGAAAAAATGATTTGAGGTTGAAACTGGCATTTAAAAAAAAATGCACTACTTAGGCATTAAGTAGTAGTATCTTTAAAACAGACCAACAAGAAACTACCAAAAAAAAAAAAAAAAGAAGAAAGAAAAAGGAGATATTGCTAAGTCTATTTGGGGCTTGTTTACTGTTTATTGGGAAGATTAAAATGGTGGGAAATTTGGTTAAAGAAAACAATTCGGTTAGAATAATATATTAGTATAATTATAATCACAGAACCATGTTCGTGAAAATCTACAAACTCGTGCAAAAAATAAATTTTATGTTAAAAATAAATAATGATTATATGGTAATTGACATATAATCTAAACATCTTACAATTTCAAAGTAAATAATGCAAATGTGAAGTTAACATGAGCTTGTAATATAAATCTTATAAAAAGCAGCACAGCATTTTAGTTGATATTACCTGATTTCAGTTATTGTGGCGGTATATACTGCTCCAAATTCTAATTGCTGCTCTTGCTGTAAGTGCAAAATAAGCCGTAAGATTCATAAAGAAAACAGCAACAAAAAGTAGAAAAAAACTGACTATTAAAAGATCTGTTCTTACATCATCTTTGCAGATTTCGGTAATGAAGTCTCTTGCTTCATGCATGGCACTGGGTGTTGGTGCAAATATAGAAAATGTTTCTTCATCCACCTGACTAATAGTTACTCCTTTTAAAAAAATAATTTTATATAAAAGTTAACTTGCTCATTCCACTGGAGAATAGTCTTAAAAGTAGATGTGAGAGCAGGGGAGTGACCTGGAGGTAGCTGGGCAGGGTTGTGCTATGCTTAATCACTGCTTTAGAAACGAAGGGATTCATTTATCAACAAATACACACTGCACACCTGCTATGTATCCAACACTGTGCTAGGCCCTGGGGATACAACAGTGAGCCAATGTCCCTACTTTCTTGGAGCCCACAGTCTGGTGGGAGAAAGCATATAAGTTCTAATTTTGGAGAGTTTGGTTTTGTGCTCTTAATTATGAGAAGAAACTATACTAGAACCCTTTCCTCACCTTTCTCCCTCTTACTCTGTAGAGTGGTGAACAGATGAATGAGGGACAAAATCATGTCCGTTTCTCAACCCTGAGAACTGCCCAAGGTGACTACTTCTCGCTCTCCTTCAGTAACCTCAAATCTGGTAAGTACTAGGTAACCCAAAGATTGATTCCAGAAAAAAACAAATTGTAAAGCATACTACTTCTACACATACCCTTTAAATAAAAGAGTCTAAATAAATAAGACTAAGTGAAAAATAGCAGAACTCATAATAAGAAAAATTAAAGCAAAACTCCTCTAAAGTGAAAAAGTAATTTTTCTAAATGTTTGATTTTAAAATGTTGAAGAAAAACTGATGAATTCTAAGTCAGCCTTCTTGAATATAAAGATGATCGTTTGCTAATTTATTAAGAGGCATACACAGAAAACTTACAGTAAAGACATGTCAGTGTTATATCCTTTTTTCATCTCATTGAGATGTCAATGTTACACCTGCCTCTCATTTCTCAAACTTATTTTTGGAGAAACACAATAGAGGTGAAATGGCAAACTTACATGACCTAGCATTAAATAAAAAATCCCAAACATCATACAACTCTTACCTGTTTCAGCCTGAAGTTTTTTTAAATGATATCCACCTGGTCCAATAAATTTTGCTCGTTTTGATAATGGAACCTGAACAGTTTCTGAAATGTAGTACAGACAAAAATATAAATTATTTAAATATATATATATATGTGTGTATATATATATATATACACACACACACATATATATATATATATATATACACACACACACATATATATATGAACCTAAAACACGTACTGGTCACTCAAGACTTGGCCTAGACACATGTAAAAATATTTCAGTATGAAATATAGAAAAACAATTTGCTATGTGACTTAAAACAATTCTAACATCTAAGAACATCCCCTGAAATTTAAAGTATTTTAACTATAAAAGCATTAGACTTTCTTGTTTTGTGTATGGATTTTAAAAAAATTTTAAATACCAGTGTACTTTCATATGTTTACCTTATCATGAAATCAGTAATTTTAATGTATTACCTACAACAGGTCCATTTTCTTTTCTAGATGCTCGAGGTTTTGAAATAGTTTTGTTCATAATCTGTAATATCTCCTTCTTTGCCGCTTGAAGAGACAAAAACATAATAAAATTATAACTGTATAAAATAAATGTGATCAGACATAGCAGTATTCTTAGTTTTATGGAGTGGAATCCAAACTCTTTAGCTTAATAATCAAAGTTCTTTACATCCCAATTACCTTAACAATTCTACTTGTATTCCCTTCTCCAGTCCTATCTCAGGGAGTCAATTTGTAAAAACTGAATTTTCACTGGTTTTCCACATTGATGATTAGTCATGTACCCAATAACTTAATACTTCTTGATCTAGGTTGTTACATTAAATTTCATTTTCTAAAGCAGTATTTTATAATAAGCCTATTTTTAATAATAAGCCTAATAGGAATTATAGTTCCCATTAACACAAAGACAGTGATAAAAGGAGAATCAGGCACACTGGTTTGGCTTACCTGAGGCTTGCTGAATGGCCTCCATTACAATTTTTATTGGTATTCCAGGTAATTTAATGTCAGCCTAATATGGAAAAGCCGAAAAATTATGTAAATATTGATTTATGACCTTATTTAAATATTTTAAAATGAAACAAAATGGGTTTTAAAATACCTGTAATGCAGTTATTCCCTTAGTAGTGCCGGCTATCTTGAAATCCATGTCACCATGGTAATCTTCAATCCCCTTAAAGAATTTAACAAATTATGATATAATTTTAAACAAAAGTGAAATTCACCCATAGTCACTGTAGAGGAATTTTTAAAAATAGCTTTATAAGTAAACCATGTCCTTTAGGACTATACACAAAAAAATATCTTGTATATTAACTACTGCTTTCAATTTGTGGCTTTTTAAGTTATAAATATTTCGTTAGAAAATCACTTTATTTTTCATGTTCCCCCCCCATAAATGAATGCATAAGGATTAATTTACGATCATCCTAAAGTGAGCCATTATGGATACTTATACTGTAATATTTATTTTTAACTCACATCCTATAAAATCCAAGGCAAATATGCAGAAAAGGAAAGTAAGAACAAGGACTTCTATTTCTCCAGCACTAGCATTCTTCTAAACACACTATGCTTGTAAAGTGTGTATAATCTTCACCATTAAAATTTGAAAATGTGAATATACTTGCCAGAATATCTGTCAGCAAACGATAATCTTCTATTTCACCCTTGTCAGGGTTGTTTTTGGTGACCAATCCTATTGCCACACCTGCGACAGCAGATGAAATTGGAACTCCTATAATTGAGAGAAAGAACTTGTGTGCAGTGTGTACATCAGCCTAACATAGGTTATTCATCTTCTTTTGACATTGGATGGTGTTCTACATTGACAATTACCAAAACTAAGTTAGAGTACAGGTCTTAATAAATCATATGACTATCTCCTTTCCTCTTTAACATATAATAAAAGCTCCTTAACATAATTCTAATTTTGTTCTCAACAAAAACCTAATAATAGCAAACTTAACTCTTAAAGTAATCCGTTTCTTTGCCCTTTACTTTTGGTGCCTTCTTTTTCTTTTTGAAAAGTAATCATGTATTTGGTAAATCGTTCCAGCCTGAGCCCTTTAGTCCACCTTCCCATGACAGCCACTATTAGATTTTTTTGTATATCCTCCCAGAAAATTATACCCAGGGAGTAAAAATGTGAGTGTAATCTTTTCTTTTCTTTACCTTATTCTTTTGAATGGCTGCAGAGTACTCCCTGTATGTGTTTATAAGCTATACAATAGTAGTGCGGTTACTGAGTCAAAGGGTGTGTGAATTGACATTTGTTATAGTGTCAACCACAGTTTTCCACAGTGTGTAGCATTTTATACTTTTACCAGCAGTATATGAGGGTACCTGCTATTCTACATTCTTGTTAATTTTTGTCAAATCTTTTGACCTTTGCCATCTGAATGATAAAGATTGCAGCTTATTGTTTTTTTTTTTTTTTTAATTTTTATTTATTTATTTATTTATTTATTTATTTATTTATTTATTTATTTATTTTTGGCTGTGCTGGGTCTTTGGTTCGTGCGAGGGCTTTCTCCAGTTGCGGCAAGTGGGGGCCACTCCTCATCGCGGTGCGGGGACCGCTCTTCATCGCGGTGCGCGGGCCTTTCACTATCGCGGCCCCTCCCGTCGCGGGGCACAGGCTCCAGAAGCGCAGGCTCAGCAGCCGTGGCTCACGGGCCCAGCCGCTCCGCGGCATGTGGGATCCTCCCAGACCAGGGCTCGAACCCGTGTCTCCTGCATTAGCAGGCAGATTCTCAACCACTGCGCCACCAGGGAAGCCCAGCTTATTGTTTTTAACTTGATTTCTTTTTGAGTGAAGTTGAACTTTTTTTCATGTTTTTAAACCATTTATATTTCTTTTTCTGTGAACTGCCTATTCATGGCCTTCAACCATTTTTTATGTGGTTGTTAGTCTTTTTCTTATTGATTTGTAAGAGCTCTTTTAATATGGACAGATCTTTGTTAAATATATAGAATATTATATAGTAAATAAAATATAAATATGAAATGTAATATAAAATATTATTTTCTAGTTTGTTGACTTTATTGTGATTTTTTTTTTTCCTGTAGAGGATTTTATATGCAATCACGGTTCCTGGATTTTGCTTATTTAGAAAGGTTTTTTTTTTTTTTTCTGGCCGTGCCACATGGCTTGTGGGATCTTAGCTCCCTGACCAGGGATTGAACCCCGGGCCACTGTAGTGAAAGCACTGAGTTCTAACCACTGGACTTTGGGGGAATTCCCTAGAAAGGTTTTTTCTGTTCAAGATTTTCATAAAATCTTCCTTGTTTAATTAAAAAAAAAAGTTTAAAGTTTTGATCACTTGGAATTTATTTGGTATAAAGGAGTGTGACAGAGACCTCATTTCATATTCTCTAAGCAATCTCACATATGCCCACAGTTTTAACTATCACCTACAATGTTGATGACTTAGAAATCTGTCCCTCCTGCCTAGTTCTCTTTGCTAAACCCTGGATCTGTATAGCCCATCTGCCTATTGGACATCTCCAGCTAAATGTCCCCAACACATCTTAAATATATATACAATTATGTTCAAAATTTAATCACCCCCAATAAATCCTTTCTCTCGTGCATTCCCTGTCTTGGCTGAAAGCAATAAGACACTCATACTAGAAACAACACATCTTTCCTCATTTCCTATACACTATCAAGTCACAAAGATCTGATTAGTTTATCCTCTAAATTTTAAAAAAAATTGTCCTGGATACTGAAATATCCATTTCGACTCCTTTAGTCCAAGTCCACATTATTTCTTGCCCTGGAAACAGTTTCCCTGTCCGGTTTTTTAGATTTTAGTAACCCCACCCACACCCCAGCTCCTGTTCTCTCCCACCACATCCCCTAGGGCTATCACGTAAGCTAGGAAAAACTACCCCCAAAAGAAAAAAAGCAGATTCGCATCATGCCACTCTTCTCCATAAAATCCTTCAAGTTCCCCATTACCTGCTTCCAGGAATTTTTTATTTAAGTTCTGTGGTCAAAAAAGTTTGGGAAATAGTACATATCCTGCTCCTAGAGATTCAATATTCACATTAACATATTTAAGTTTATTTAAACCATATTAAACACACTTGCTTAACCCTGTGCAAACCTACTTTAGAACAAATTTTTTTCCATAGTATACAATAATCAACATCCTGTTGTACTCTATTTTATGGAATACTGAGTTGGGAGATACTAGCTTTAATAGTTCAAACTCCTTAATGTATTAATGATCTTTGAAATCTGGTCCCAGTTTATTACATCATCACTTCTTTCAAATACATTTCAGGAACATACTATACTGTTTCATAACTTTGCATATGTTGTTCCTTTCACATGAAATACGGGCCCTGATGCTAATATGCCTGGTCAACAACCACTCAACCTTTAAACCCAGATGAAATGTCGCTGTCTCTATGAAGCCAATTATGTTCAGCCTAGTTCTTCATCCATATTGTACATATTTGTATTATCTCTTTGATATGTTAGTATCTTTATGTTTGTTTTTGTTCCTGTAAACTTTTTAAAAACTGGGTACCATTTGTATCCCTGGAGCATAGACAGTGTCTGATATAGGACATGGCAAGCACTCGTGTTTGAATCGAATACCATTTGTTGGCTCTTCTCACAGGATTTGACATTTATTCTTGTCAAATTTTTTTTCTTTTTGGCTCCATATTTTTTTATCTTGTCAACATTTTTTTTTTTAGAGATTAAAAACTGTCATTTAACATATCAGTCACATACTCCTTTTTATCAGTATCCTTTTTATTGGAAGGCCAGTGTCCTTAGTCAAGTCAATAACAAAAAACATTGAAGGGGACAGGGTTTAGGATGGAGCATCTTCAAGTATTCTACTTGAGACTCCTCTCCAACCTACCCATCAGATTATCCAGTCCTGGCTGCTCACCCTTCAACCAGTTATAAATGGTATACTTATTACCCTTTCTTAATTTCTGCATCATTTACTGCCAAGGTCATAAACTGCCAAGCTGAACTCTAGATACACTGTACAAGCAGCACCCTCCCTCTACTCTAAACCTAGTAATATTTTCAAAAACAGAAAATGAGTTTACTATGGCATGACTTATTTTAAATGAGTCTCTTCTGGTTCCTGTCTTAAAATACTTACACGCTATTCTTTTACCATTTAAGAGTCTTGCCAAGGGTCACTGTCAAGTTCACTGGGTTATACTTTACAGAAAATACATTTCTTATTTTTCAGAGTAAGAATTCTGTGTCTTTGGTATACTAATCTCCATGATTTCTCCAATACTGCCAAATTGGTTTCAGTTATCTTATCCTGAAGTTCTCATCATTACTTAGGATGGGTTTTTGTCTAGACCTAAAGATCTGAATTCATTTAAAGCAGTTAAAGACTCTCTTATGATCTTTTATCTTTCAGTTCACCTTTTTCAGGATTTGTTCTGTGTTTTCCAATATGAGATTATAAGAGTGATGAATGCAAGCTCCATGAGGACAGGAACTTCATTTTGTTTACCACTGTGTCCCAAGAGCTTAGATCAGTGCTTGGCACAGAGGTAGCATACAATAAAGATTTGTTGAATGAATGAATGAAGGTGAAAATAGAAATGGTATTTTACCAGCAACCTTAAATATCAGATTATGTTTTCCTTCCACTGAACACAACTAGAAAAGTGCCTTTAATTGCCTTTAGCTTTTTTTGCTTTGGCTTAAGTTTTAATCTTTTTAGAAATGGTATTATACATTTATACCATTCCTTCATTTCATCCTTGGTTATGTTATCCTTTCTATCCTTCTGTTTTTCTGTACTGTAAATGTATGAACTTATAGGGAACTCTGTGTGGCCTCTTGAGTGTCTTTAGTTTCCTTTTCTCTTCTTGAATAGCATCATTGGTGACTGGCAGATACTGTTTTCAGAGTCTCTTAACATGTTGCCTCTTTCCCTTTTGGTGTTTCAGATCCAGAGATTATACTGAACCACTTGCAATCTTCCTTTTTATCCTGAAGTTCTGTGTACTCCTCTATGAGTGGCATTGTTCTTCTCAGGGCTTGCATAAATCAACTGAAAGATTACATACTTTCCTTTATGGGTCCTAATGCTCCTGCTTGCTAATCCAAACTTCCTTAGTGAATGGAATCAATTGCAGAGCTCTCAGAAAGCCCCTGCAGTCACCAAGTAAATAATTTCAGTGTATTGCTCTTAGCCAAGAATAAGAATTCCAGCAGATACCTGTATAGTTGAAGCTGTACTTTGTAACTATCTTCCTTCTGGCCAGGTTTGGTAATCTGTAATCTGACTTCTCCAAGTCTTACTAAAATTCAATTAAAAAAAAATCCTATATTTTATACTAATCAAGTATATGTATATAAATAAGCTTTGGTAGTTTTGAGACATAACTCTTTTACCTGCATCCATTAAAGCTAAACTTCCACCGCATGCAGATGCCATAGAAGATGATCCTATACAAAGAAAGAAATAAAAATACTTGCTTTAATACTGATTTTTGTTAAATGTAGAAAATTGCTACTACTGGTTATTTCCTTACACATACTCATTTATAATTTAAATATTCAATATTCTTTCCTTCCTTCTTTTTAAAAGCATTTAAGGCAACCTTTCCTAAACCACAAACTGCAGAGCTGCACAGTCCAATATGATAGCCATTAGCAACATGTGGCCACTAAATTTAAATTATGTGAAATAAATTCAGTCCCTTAGCTGGACAGCACAGAGAGAGAGAGAATTTCTGTCACTACAGAAAGTTCTACTGGACAGCAGTGCTAGAGATTCTGATTCTAAGAAACCTACCAGAAAAAACAGCATGCCTCTTCTGTTGCTTAATCAGAAGGCAGTTAAAGATACAGGGCTATAGCGCTCTCACTGGACCATAAGCTATAGACTAGTCACACCCAGTAGAGAACAGAAAGTCTCTAGTTTAAATTCTGAGCTTTGGTGTTTTTTAAAAAATATCTATGAACATCCATCTATGTCTGCTACATGTTTGAGAACTACATGCTCTTTCTGCCTTTAATGATTATATCACCTTTCCTTGACCTGTGGACCGATTTTTAATTTAAATTTGACTTTTTGGGAATTCCCTGGCATTCCAGAGGTTAGGACTCTGCGCTTTCTCACTGCCGAGGGCCCAGGATCAGTCCCTGGTTGGGGAACTAAAATCCCACAAGCCACAGAGCCCTGCCAGAAAAAAAAAAAGAATTTCCTTTGAAACAGAAAATAAATTTGACCTTTTAGCCCAGTCTCATTCTGTGATATCTACTTATATCTGTGATATATGACAGGTATTCCCCTGCTTAATGGCTCACTATATATTTTTCCCTTCCTCTCTCCAAGCTGGCCTTGCTCTGTGGCTTGTTTATAAAAATAAAACAAATAACCCAAACTGGATCTATTGTAAAAGACACATAAAGAGAAATATTTGTTTTATATTATATTATTTTCAAAACAGCTCATTAGCGAAGAACAGATTCAGATAAGTATATGATTAAACACATTTTTCTCTTGCAGTGGGTTGGGTACTGTAGTAATAAATGTAATGTAACATTATTTATGAAAAGCTAAAACTATAACAGGGAGTCTGTTCTTTTTGACTAGGAAAAATATATTTCAAAACCATACCATTTGACTCTAGTACTTCAGATGTGACTCTTATGGTGAAAGGAAAATCTTTAGGAATAACAGGATACAAAGCTCTCTCAGCAAGAGCACCTAAATCAGAATAGAAAATAATAAGCAAAAAAAATGTGCTCACCATTGTAAAGCAATTATACTCCAATAAGGATGTTTAAAAAAAAAAAATGCTAAGTCTCTGTAAGAATACCATGTACATATACCGATTTGTACTTACCGTGCCCAAGTTCTCTTCTATTTACACCAGTGACTTTGCCAATTTCATTAGTTGCATAGGGAGGAAACTTAAAAACAAAAACCACGTACATATACAAATGACATGGAAAGATATCCCATATATATAATAAGTTACAAAACAGTAGAATCTCATTTTTGTTAAAAAAAAAAAAAAGTACATTCATATACACACAGAAAATGTCTGGACATCTAAAACATATACCAAATTGCTAAAAGTAGCTATTTCTAGTGTTTATGTGACCTGGGGTGGGAAATGGATGGTTATGGGGATTTACACCACAAATTTCTATAATGTTTAAATTGTTAACAATAACAAAATACTTTATTTTTGTAATACAAGAAATGTACGTATTTTTAAAAAATGCACATTGAGGAAACAGATCTTTTTCAATAAGGGTTTTACTTTAGCCAGGGGTTGCAAACTATTTTATTTGATTGATATATCGTCTTAAAAGAATGAACTAGTTGCAGTCATTTAAAAAATTGAGAAATTTCCCATAAAAACCTGGAATGTTTTTAAAAAGGAGAGATGGAACATGAATCTGATAAAGCCTCTGGATCTAGCAGTCAATTTGCAGGAGACAGAAAGACAGAGGAACGTGCTGAACTGCACCATGAGTGCAATCAGCAGCAACCAGACTGTGGGGAGCACTACAGGTCAGAAGGCTCTGCGGCTTCAACAGAAAGACTGTAAAGAAAAGAATGTGACAGAGGAGAGACCTATAGATTAAAAGAGACAAAGAAATACCAAATTTAAAAAAAATGGACAAGACTACACTGTAGTACCTAGGGATGTGCAATAAAAATCCAAGGAAGTGATTACTATAAAACTTAGGAGAGTAGTTTATTTTCAGGGGAAGAAGGGTATTAAGACTGGGATGAAAAACATGGAGGAGCTTCTGGGGTGACTGGCAACATTCTATACTGTGACTTGGGTGGTGGTTACAAGGGTGTCTGCCTTATAAAAACCCATTAAGTCATCCTTTGTTTTATATGGTTTTCAGTATCTGTATTTTATGATAAAAAGGTTTTTTAAAAATGGGATAATACAGCAATAACGGCCCATATCTTTCTCCTGCCCCCACCCTCACCTCTTTCCCCAATAATCAGCTAGAGCTGCATTTTTCGCAGGTGCCCGTTTTTAAAGATTGCCATGTGCTCTTCAGCTCTTGACAAAGGATGTGCCTTATCAATTACTATTCCTCTGTGGCTTCTGTAGCACCTGGTTATATCCGAAACAGGATATTAGGGACTTAAAACCTGTGAGAACCTCCAGGTTTATGGATATTCTCTAGCATATTTTTTTTACATGAAATGTTCTCTATTAACTATAGCAGATTCAACAAAACTGAGATGTTGGGATTCTGGGCAATCAACAATGGCCACTCAAAAGACCTGCTATGTTACATGAGCCTCCCAGCATGTATGCTTCAAATACTAAAATTAAAGTGCTATATGGTTGTGTTGTATCTGGTCCCTTAGGATTAGTTGTGAATAAAGTCAATCACAAACTCAATTATATGTAATGATTTCATATAAAGTAGTTTAACATTAAATACCTTAGTTATTTTACTACTAATCAAATGAGTAAAAATATGAACATTTAAATGAACTAAAGGGAGATGGTGATTTGTCAGTTGAGGTATTTGAAAAGCCCCACTTGTTTGAAACACATGTGAACAGTTACAACTCTTTCTTGACCAATACAGTACTCTCTACTATACTTTAACTTTTATGTATGACTCAGAACAGGAAGTTGTTGGTTGGAAAGCTACTACTTGTCTCTCTAAATCCCTTCTGTAAGCAATAAAGTAACAGTGATAGATATATGATAAAACTAGCATAGTAAAATGTTAATGGTAGAACCTAGGTAGTGGATATACTGATATCTACTGTAAAATTCTTTCAACTTTGCTGTATTCTGGAAATCTTTCATAATAAAATATTGGGGAAAAATTCATCTTACCTCATAGTGAAGCATGAAATTTTTATCTTTTATCCCACTGCAAACAAAAAGCATAATATTAAAAAAAAAATCACACAGATACAGATTTATTCAATAAACAACTAAAGAAGATGTAAGGGGGATTTAAGAAACAATTGGTTATTAAGGAGAGTTGGTCTGAAATTGAATACCAGAAGAATTAGAAGGATGAATGTCAGAAACAGTATTTTTTTCTGGGGCTTCTGAATGAATTCTACACAGATTTAAGAAAACAGTTTTGCTTAAAATAAAGCACTTAGATATCCAGATTTGAATACTAAGACAATAGATGCATTTTAAAGCATTAATACGTAGTGAGAATCCTAAATATAAACACATTACTTAAATCTCAGAGTTATGATCTTCCTCCCAGTCAAACATGTGAAATGAAGATCAGTAACTGAAATGATATAGCTGAGAGCAATCAGGAGATCTGACAAGCAAAGATTTTTTTCAGGGTTTGAAAAGAGAACTGTTATGACTGAATCTAGAACAATGGGGAGAATAAGCATGAGAAGTAACAAAATTTCTGGAAGCAGGAAACCAGATTTATTTTTAACTAAGGAAAAGACAAGCATATACAGGTTCTTGGCACAAACAGTGTCCCCTTTGAGTGGGATTACAAAAGGCACCTCTCTGTACAGAGGATTTAGAAAGTCCTGGGCTAGGGCTGAATCTGCACAACCATAAATTACAGCCTTGGAGAAAGAAATTTAAAAACCAGACACCTTCAGAAGACTAAAGGAATCATAGATTTAGGGGCTAGAGAGGAGGCTAGGGATCATTAGCCCAGTACCTGCACTTTATAAGATGAGGAAACCAAAGACCAGCATGGTTGAGTGATGTGTACGCCCTCATTTACAGAGGTTATAGACTTAGGACTAGAACACAGAGAGGTATGCTGGCCAAACCCAGTGCACACTCTTATGAAGCTGTGTTGCCTCCTAGAAGAAAGGAGTCAAAATGAAGAAGGATAGGGCAACCACGTTTTGGTCTAGATGGGAATTTAAAATACAAAAGTTTAAGAGCTCCCCCACCACAAAGAATTATGATTATGATGAACATTCAAGTCTTATACATACAGCTGCATTGTTATTTTTATTAGGTACATGAAAAACAATTAGTGATGCTATCGTGACGATACTGGGTATTATCCTCATCAGTTGGGCAGAAGGAAGAGGGAGGCAGAGTCCTTTGGTCTTCTGAGACCCTTCATAAAGGAAGGGAAGCAACCCTGTTAGGCACTGAGGAAGATCTGTGGCTGTGAGTTCCAGAACTCTGATGCATAAATGCTGGTGGGGAGTGTAATATAGATTCTCATCATCTAAAATTGATAAACATGATTTTACTGCTGACTTTTTAGGAACAGTGGAGGAAAACCAAGTATTTTTTTTTTTTTAACACAAATTCAAATGTGCCTTGGGATTAGATAAGGTTTTTTCTTTTAACAACTTCCAGATTCTTTTTGGGAACTGGGATTCTTGCTTATTATTTATTTGCTCTATTATTTATAATATTCAACAGAAAAACCTATCCATTCAAGATTACCCAGGAAATCTGTCCAGAGGAATGGTTCTAGAGATAAAGAATAAACTAAATGTACCCATATTAAAAAGAATTAAATGCTTTACCAAAACTTGTTCTAACAAATGAGTTAGGAGACAAATATAGCACAAAAAAACCCTTGAAATCACTATTATGTAAACAGAAAAATGAAGTACAGAGATACAGGTTTTAAGAAGTAATAATGAATAATAATATACCACATGAATTATATATTGTAACATCATAACCCAAAAACATAACTTACTTTATAGCTGTTATAATTCGGTCTGACTTAATGCTGGATTCTAATGAATCAAATGTAACAGTACAAAGCACCTAAAAAAGAAGAAATAAAATTCCTCAGGCTTTAATTTACTAACAATGAAGATGAAAACTAAAAACATTTGAAGAACCCACTTAGCTTTTAAAGAAATGAGATAAGTACATTCTATTCAAAGCTTGCCAAGGTACAGTAAACATTTATTCATTCCATAAACATTAGAAATTATATTACTTACACATTATAAATATTATGTGTAAATCTCAATAATCCAGAAGTCTAATATCACATAGGCTACATATTTAAAGCACTAGGGAGTGCTGGGGGAGGAGGACAGGAAGAGGAATATTTTAAAACCTGACCCTAAAGGAATCCTCAATAAAGGTTCAGCCAATAAAACTACCTGCTTAAAATTGGAAAAAAAAAAAAATAAGGTTAATCTAAGAAGACTGTAGGGACATAACATAATCCAAAGACTCTACAATGTATCATTCACAACATCCAGGATACAACCTACAAAAAAACAACAACAACAGGAAATGGGGCCCATTCTCAAGAGAAAAGACAATGAATAGAGACTGACCCTGAGCTGGTTCAGATGTTGGATTAACAGACGAGGATTTTCAATAGCTATCATAATTATATTCAAGGACATAAAAAAGAACCAATAGAAATTCTAGAACTGAAAAATAATAAATCATAATGGAAAGAAGATGGCAAGAGTCAGTGAACATGAAGATGGATTAGAAGAAATTGCCCACTCTACAGAACAACGAGGGAGGGAAAAAAGAACATAGCCTCCAGGACCTGTGGGACAATATCAAAAGGACTAAACATATGTACTTGCAACCCCAGAATGAGGGAAAAGAGAGAATGAGATAGAAAAAAGTATTTGAAGAAATTACAGCAGAAATTTCTCAAGTTTGATGAAAGATACAAATTTATAGGTTGAAAGCTCAAGAAACTCTTAGTAGGATAAATAAAAGAAAACCACACTTTTCATAGTCATACTGCTGAAACCAAAGACAGAAAATCTTGAAAGCACCCAGATGAAAACAAAAAATAACATACAGGAACAATGATTTGAATGAGCCCTGATTTCTCATCAGAAAAAAAAGGAGAACAAAAAACAGTAGACCATTTCTTTAAGTTCTGAAAGAAAAAAGCATCAACCCAGAATCTATATTCTGGCAAAAGATTCTTTGTAAAAAGATAAAGACATTTTCAGATAAATGAAAAATAAGAATTTGTTATCAGAACATCCATAGGACAATACTAAATGAAGTCTTGTCAGATTGAAGCGAAATAATACTAAATGGAAACTTGGATCTTCAGGAAGAAATAAAAAAGCATTAGAAATGGTAAATATGTGGGTCAATATAAAAGGCTATCTTTTCCCTCTTCTTTAAGTATGTAACTATTTAAAATAAAAGTTATAATGTTGCCTTGTGGAGTTATAACACATGTAGATGTAACTCATAAGACAACTACAGCATAAAGGATGGAAGGAGGGGCAAATGGACCTAAGTGGTTGCAAACTTTACTCATCTTGTGTGAAGTGAAAAAAATTAACTGTAAACAGACTGTGAAAAGTTAAGAATGTATACTGTATTCTCTGTAGTAACCAGTGTAAAATAACACAGAAGTATAGTTAAAAAGCAAACAGACAGGGGCTTCCCTGGTGGCGCAGTGGTTGAGAGTCTGCCTGCCGGTGCAGAGGACACGGGTTCGAGCCCTGGTCTGGGAGGATCCCACGTGCCGCGGAGCGGCTACGCCCGTGAGCCACAATTGCTGAGCCTGCGCGTCTGGAGCCTGTGCTCCGCAACAAGAGAGGCCGCTACAGTGAGAGGCCCGCGCACCGTGATGAGGGGTGGCCCCCGCTTGCCACAACTAGAGAAGGCCCTCGCACAGAAACGAAGACCCAACACAGCCATAAGTGAATGAATAACTAAATGAATAAATAAAAATTTGAAAAAAAAAAAAAAAAAAAAAAGCAAACAGACAAATTCAAATGGAGATCTAAAAAATATTCAATTAATCTAAAAAGGCAGAAAGAATAGAAAAACAAAAAACAGAGGGGCTAAACAAAAACAAATAATAAAATGACAGACTAAACTCAATAATTAAATTGAACATTAATGGACCTAACACTCCAGTTAAAAGACAGAGATTGTCAGAAGGGCTAACAAAAGTATACAAAATTTAAGTTATTTTTTAAAATTTTTATTAAAAGCCATAAAAGAAAACCCAAATCAAAGGAGAGATAGACTATATTTATTGTAAAGACTGTGATTGAAATTGTAAAAATACCATTTTTTACTCATTCTGTAAATTCAGTGCAAAACCAATCTAAATCGTATTGGATAGAAAGATTCTTTTCAGAACTTGATATGATACTAAAATTTAAATGAAAGAACAAATGTAACAGAAGAGCTAAGACAGTTCTCGGGCGGGGGGAGAGAAGGAAGAATAAAAAGGGAGGATTTGCCCCTCAGATATTAAAATATATCCCCAAACTATAATAATTAAAACAGTTTGACACTGGCCCAGGGAACTCACAGAACAATGGAAGAGAGTATAGTTCAAACATGTATTTATAAACTTTGAATATGATAAGGTAACATTACAAATCAATGGGAAAAATGAATTTTTAGTAAACAGTGTTGCAAAACTGGCTCACTCTGGAGGGTTCTACCTAATACCTTGTATAGGAATAAACTCCATGATAGATTAATAGTCTAAATTTAATAGCTAAAACTAGAAAGTTAATAGAAGAAGTAGGTGCATAATTTTGTGACTTTGGGGTAAGGGAGGATTTCTTTAAGAAGACCTCAAAAGTAAAGATTTCGGGTTCACTGTAGACATACACAGGCATACCTCATTTTACTGCACTTCACTTTATTGTGTTTAACTTCTTAATTATTTGCAGATAATGCCTTTTTAACAGATTGAAGGTTTGTGGCAACCTTGTGTCAAGCAGGTCTATCAGCACCATTTTTCCAACAGCATTTACTCATTTTGTGTCTTTGTGTCACATTGTGATAATTCTCAAAATTTTCAAAACCTCACTAGCAAAAAGATTATGATTTGCTGAAGGCTCAGATGATGGTTAGCATTTTTTAGCAATAAAGTATTTTTAAATTAAGGTTTGTACATTGTTTTTTTAGATGTAATGTTATCGCCCACTTAATAGACTGCAGTATAGTATAAAACATAAATTTTATATGCACTGGGAAATCAAAAAATTTGTGTGATTTGCTTTATTGTGATATTCACTTTATTGCAGTGGTTTGGAACTGAACTTGTAATATCTCCAAGGTATGCTTATAGTAGACTACCACAAGCAAAGTTAAAAGACATATGGCAAAGAGGGAGATGATACATACAAATTATGGTTACTGAAAAGGATTAATATTTAAAACACATAAGAACTCAGTGAAAAATAGCAGGAAAAAGACAGTAAACCATATTAAAAAAAGAAAAAAAAATTGGTCAAAGGATATGAGCAGATAATTCACAAAAGAGCAAACCGTAACTAGGGCTACCACTCTGCTCAACTCTAGGGACACTATCTATGTGAAAAGAGTGCCCTGGAGGTATGCAGCCCCCCAGGGTATGGTTTATACAGTTATCATGTTAATTGGCTATCATATAAAGAGATGTTCATTCCTCATCAGGAAACACAAATGAAAGCAATGACATACCACTCTGTACCCATTAGATGGGCAAACTTAGTGATTAACATAATTAAAATAAAGCATAATACCATACATGAAACAATGCATACACATATATGTTAAATATAAGGGAATAGGTTAAGGAAAAGAATAGGACTAAGGTTCAGGCTAAATGGAGAAAAAAAGTGAGGGCCTGGAATAGACCAACAATGCCAATATATCATGAACTGAGGAGTATGAGTGACTTAATTTTGTGTACTTAAGATTAAAAGAAAAATGTAATAAAAATACCAGATAATTCTAGAAAATGCAAACTAATTTACAGTGACAAAAGCAGATCAGTAGTTGCCTAAGGAAAGGGAGGGGAGCAGGAAGAAGAGACTATAGAGAGGCATGAGGGGAGGACTGATATGTTCATTATCTTGACTGTTAAACATATTTTTAAAAAATCAAAGTACTCTGAATAGATAATATATTCCATATGCTAAAAACCTACATACTGTACTTCTATTAGAACTAATTAAGCAATCCTGTATTGGCAAATAATTGTAGCTTTTTACATATATTACCTGTGTTTGTCCCCTTTGAAATAATGATGATCCATGAAGAATTTTAAACATATCTACCTCACAATTTATATTCCTAAGTGAAGTCAAATCTCGACCATCACACCTACAGTAATAAAGGAAATAATTAAGTAAAGCAGTGTTGGAAGTCAGAAAAATCACACATTATCTTTTGAATCCTACCAGGAAGTTCTCAACTTGAACTGCATGTCATAACCGCCTGTAGAACTTTAAAAAAATAATATAGATACCTGGGCCCCATCTTAAGTCCCACTGAATCAGAATTTCAAGGGTTGTGACCCATACACTTATATTGTTAAAAAGCTCTGCAGGTTTGGTAGTGTATATATGTCCATGCCACTCTCTCACTTTGTCACAGCTTACCCTTCCCCCTCCCCATATCCTCGAGTCCATTCTCTAGTAGGTCTGTGTCTTTATTCCCGTCTTACCCCTAGGTTCTTCATGACTTTTTTTTTTTTCTTAGATTCCATATATATGTGTTAGCATACGGTATTTGTTTTTCTCTTTCTGACTTACTTCACTCTGTATGACAGACTCTAGGTCCATCCACCTCACTACCAAACGTAAAATAGATAGTTAGTGGGAAGCAGCCGCATAGCACAGGGAGATCAGCTCGGTGCTTTGTGACCACCTAGAGTAGTGGGATAGGGAGGGTGGGAGGGAGGGAGATGCCAAGAGGGAAGAGATATGGGGACATATGTATATGTATAACTGATTCACTTTGTTATAAAGCAGAAACTAACACACCATTGTAAAGCAATTATACTCCAATAAACATGTTAAAAAAAAAAAAAAAAGCTCTGCAGGTAATTCTAACATGCAGCCACGGCTGTGAAGCAATGCTCTATACGAGGCTCACAGAGAGACGAACACATCTACCCAATGCACACACTCTTCAACAGGTATTCATTTATAAAATAAACATTATATAATTCTTTCCTGTTATTTGAAAAAAAAAGTCTCTTGCTTTGAGCAAGTTGCCACTTTTGAGGAAACTTGCCTTCAATTCCATCAAAAAAGGATATGTTTACCTTTTGTATTCATTCAAAATAATACTTCTAAAAACATCCTTTGCAGCAACATTGAAGGATTCTATTATTTCATAGGAATCAACTTCTGGAAATTTTTCTATAGAAGAAAAGACAAACCAAAACAAACATTTTCTTTTTGGAAGATAAGATTTCTCTTAAGCTCACAGTATCAAATCAATTAACTATGGAAGTAATAAGCCAAGTGAGTTGACTCTGAACATTTAGTCCTCAAAGTAGATAAATTAAATGTTTTTAAGTAGGAGAGACACAAGTATTATACCTCAAATGCACTGTTAATGGGAACTTAGTTTGCTTTCTACCAGAACAATAGTGCTTTGCAATCAGCTTTCTATTACATTATGTTATCTGACAAATCTAGCCAACCATATCATGAGAAGGTTTAACTGATATTTTTAAGAGTAGTCTCCTTAACTGTTTTGCCTTAGGATCTTTTATCTTAGTCCACAAATAGAGGAATAATTTTTTTTTATATGTTACAAATCCCTACCGACTAGTTTTTAGTTAACATTTATCAAGTTCTTTCATAACCCAGGTAATTTACATGTTTTTTAAAAAATGCCTTTAATCTTTATAGCAATTTATGAGGTAAATTCTATTACTATTATCCCCATTCTACAGAAGAAAAAACAGGCCTAAAGAGGAGGAGTAAATTGCCTGAGATCACTCAGGTAGTAACCGACAGCTGTGACCTGAATACAGATTTGTCGGCCTAGGCTTATGCTTTTAAATGTTCAGCTACTTTATCTTACCAATTGATTTATGCCAAGTTTTAAGCACTGTTCTCTTAAGCAATTGGTTTATTAAATATAACTTTAAAGTAACCAGAACACAAGAAATGGCCACAGAGAGATATATTAAGAATTGTGTCTTCATCAGGCAAGAATAATTTTAAATATTATATTTTAATATGAATTTTTATGCTTTAACTGAGTTGCACTTGGAGAGGAAAATAATTAGTAACAAAACATTTAAAATATCCTATGAACCCAGAGGGTCATGAAGGTATTCTGTTATGTATTAATACAAACACAAAATCACTTTTCTTTTTAAATAAGGCAACAGGTGTTATACAACTTCTAATTCTTTTTTTTTTTTTTTTATGATTAGCTCTTTTGTTGTAAATTGTTGAAGAAATTATTTCCCAGGTCAAAGTTATAAAGGTATTAACCTGTATTTTGTACTAAATGCTTCAAAGTTTTTTTTTCTTTTATTCAAACAGTCACAAAAATTATAATCATCCTCATCAGTTCACTCAGTCCTATGTAATTAATTTTTTTTTATCTTGATCTTTTGTTAGCACTTTTATGAATTCATCAGTTTTCCATTAGAGTTCTGAAAATGCTTATTCATTCAGTTCAACAACTTCTAATTCTTAATAGGATGAAATATAGTGAGAAAAGACCAAACTTTTTCAATGGCAATTATAGGTAATGGCCTTAATATCAATGCTAGCAGCAGAATTTTTGTCTTAAAATAAGATACTCAGGTGAGAGAATATTTGTCTGTTAGCAGAAAAATTAACGAGAACTGTATGTCATGCCTGGTACACATTCAGTTTGTGATTGATATTAAAAGAATCAAATCCTTTGTTTAATAATTTTTGAGAGCAAGATTCTCTAAAATCTAAATTTTACAATTCCACATGTTAATAATAACAACATCAGTTAACACTTACTGAACACTTGCTATGCGCCAGGCGCAGATGTAAATGACTTATTCATTCAATCCCCACAAACCATGTATTATTAGTATTGCAATTTTACAAATTAAGAACTCAAGAATTTTAAAGAATATCTTTTAGATTTTCATATGACAGGATACAATGATACCCATTTTGGAGTATAAGAGTTTGATCCAGAAAAGGTCAGGAATACCTCACATTCAGCATTTATTGGTGCCCACTCTATGTCAGGTGCAGTTCTTACCCATTTATAGAGGTCAATATAACAGTAACCTTGGGATGTATCATTATTTTAAGTTTACCAAAGATAAAACTAGAGAGTAATGAGAATAACCGATTTATTCAAGGTCTCACAACTGAAACTTTAAAATCTATTATTTCCTTTAAATATTTTTTAAACTAAAAAAAAAAAATTACCTTTTAGTTGTTCCTCTGTATCTAATCTAATCTTGTTAACAGCTTCATCTCTGGAAATCTAAAAGAAAGTTGAGGTTCAGTTATTATATTTAACATTTCTATTTTTTAAATTATTATACAATTAACACATTGTAATAGTAATCAGATTTCTCTAATGGTAACATTCTTTGAAAGATTGAAACTGGTTATTGATTTGTAGGGAATATTACCTGTTTAATTCATTTAAATCTATTTCCACACTTCCCTAAAAGTTTTCCCTAAAACTTCCTTCCCAACAAAAGGAGAATGGAGAAGCAAACAGCTAGGCTTTTATTTAGCTTTGTTTAGAGATTTTTCATAAAAATAGGACAAATATTCATAAACAAAACTGTGTAAGCTATGACAAAAAAGAATTCCCAGAACAATTATATAAACAAAATTCAGGTATACCTACTTTATCATGTTCATGATCTGTAAAAACTGCGTAGAGTTTTTCCATGGCGAGTCTATTTTAAGCACAAAATAAATGTCAGCATATTTGGAAACACTAGGCAGTATCTATTATAAACAAAACTGAAATATTTAATAATAAGCTAAAATATTTAACATTTCATAAAGAATTAAAATATGTATTTATTGCTCTATAACACTGCTAATCTGTTTACTATTTATGATACAGAACACAAATTTCTTTCTCCTCACATCTTAAGCGAATCACACACATGCCCTCCCTTCTTAATTGTTCAATTAATTTCACCTTAGATTTTTCTCTTTCTCTCTGCTCACTCTCTCTCATATGACCAGTTGCTTTTTTCTGTTCTACGTGTTTTGGCTGTTATTGCAGGCAACGCTTTTTTTTTTTTTTTTTTAATAATTTGTTTCTATTTATTTATTTATTTATTTATTTATTTATTTATTTATTTATTCATTCTATTTTTGGCTGTGCTGGGTCCTTGGTTCCTGCGAGGGCTTTCTCCAGTTGCGGCAAGCGGGGGCCACTCTTCATCGCGGTGCGGGGACCGCTCATCATCGCGGTGCGGGGACCGCTCTTCATCGCGGTGCGTGGGCCTTTCACTATCGCGGCCCCTCCCGTCGCGGGGCACAGGCTCCAGAAGCGCAGGCTCAGCAGCCGTGGCTCACGGGCCCAGCCGCTCCGCGGCATGTGGGATCCTCCCAGACCAGGGCTCGAACCCGTGTCCCCTACATTAGCAGGCAGATTCTCAACCACTGCGCCACCAGGGAAGCCCCCAGGCAACGCTTTTGTTGGGGACAGTGTATATAACTCTTTAATCTCTGAGTAATGGCTGTGAGACTCATACTAATGGAAATATTAACTTTTTCAATTTATTTCAAATAAAGTGAAATAATTTTCTGGTCATTCATTCATAATTTACTGAGTGCTTATGTGCAGGCACTGTTATAAGGACTGGGCATATAGTGGTGATTGTATTTCTTTTCAAGAACCTCAACAGTTTCCTTAGATATTCAAATATCTTATGCTTTATATACTCTTTTACCTTGACACAGAGAGATATGAGGATGATCTGAATCTTCACCAGTAAACTCACTCTCCCCTTTCCTTTGAGATTCAAACTTAGGCCCTTCAAGAGGGATGTGGGTTTATCCTCTTTAAAGCATTAGACTGGTATTTATGGCAATGACTCTTAAAATAGAAGGGTGCTATTTAAGAAGTAATGCATGGACAGTGCTTCCGTGAGAAGTTTTTTCTGAGAGTAAATTAAATCTGGTGACACTTTCATATTTTCTTTTGTACAGATGTTCTTACTTATGAGCGTGTTTCACAATCTCTGGCAAAGGGACAAATAACTTCTGAGGTGTCCTCTTGGCAACACCAATTTCTTTTACCAACTGCTGGATGCCCTGAATTATTTGTTGTGTATATTTTACTCCCACTTTGATAGCATGGCAAAAGTCCTGCTGTAAAATATTCTCTGCAGAGGCTTCCAACATGACTAAAAAAAAAAGAAAAAAAAAACAGACTGCCATTGAACCTTTTACCAATATAGCATATTCAAATACCATGACATGACATAAATACTACAGATGAATTTTGTTTATTAATCCTTTTTGATTTCTTTCCTCAGAATTAACATAATTCCAAAATATAAACAGTAGTAAATGAATAAAGAAACCTTGATATTTGAAGTTAGGTTTATATTCTTCATAAATTTAATGAGAGATTTCTCATAAAAAAATGAAATGGAAAAGAAAATAAACTATGCACACAATTTTTTATAACAGCTTTATAAGATATAATTCAAATAACATAAAATTCCATCTT
Source organism: Balaenoptera acutorostrata (assembly GCF_949987535.1). NCBI lineage: Eukaryota > Metazoa > Chordata > Mammalia > Artiodactyla > Balaenopteridae > Balaenoptera > Balaenoptera acutorostrata. The sequence continues at coordinate 46,879,317 of NC_080075.1, read as the reverse complement.
TTAATGTGTACAACTGCATCTTTTTTTAAAATGTATTTAAAATGAAATTTTACAATATCAGCACAATAGGTGGCTAATAAATGTTTCCTGTTTAACAGTAATTTGATGTGACCTCCCACTTAATTTGGTCATTGTCACATTGTCTAATTCTTACACAGGTGGGGAAATCTTTGCAGTGATAACTGTTGATACTGTTTCAAGCAAGCCAACTAGAGAACCCTAGCTACTACCATAAAAAGGTTGTTTTTATAGTTCTGTAACAGTAAAACTCCTGTGTAAAGCAGGGAAGCTCCAAAGTAAGGCTTCTAGTATGGTATCTAGCTAAAATCTACTATTCAGCTTTGGCTTTGGTTTCTACAAGGCTGAATAGACTCCTGCCAACTTGTGTGCCATTTCTGGCATTCCTCAACTTGTCCAAAGTCAAAGATCATGTAATACATAGTTACCATCATAACTAATATGTTTAACCACATAATGTTGTCACATTAAGATTTATTATTGCCTAAAAAGTCACTTCTAAGGCTTCTAGACATAATCGAGAATGAAAAAAAATCTACTTATATGCTTCATATGTTGGAATTCCATCAGTCAATTGAAGCAGACCTGTGAAACTGTAACAAAAGATCTAACACTTGTGTCATTGGTGTCCTGGAAAGAGAGGACAAAGATGGCAGGGCTGAAAAGTACTGGGAAAAAAAAAATAGCTGGAAACTCCCCAGATTTGGCAGAGACATAAACCTGCATATTCAAGAAGCTGAATAAACCCTACATAGGATGACCCAAAGAAAGACACATCATAATTAAACTTCTGATAACCAAAGACAAAGAAAAAAATCTTGAAACCAGCCAGAGAAAAATGACACCTTACCCATATGAGAAAAGCAAACAACAGCAGATTTATCATCAGAAACCATGGAGGCCAGAAGGAAGAGGCATACTATTTTTCAGGTGCTGAAAGAAAAGAACTGTCATCCCAGAATCCTATACCCAGTGAAGATATTTAGGAATGAAGGAGAAATCAAGACTCTTAGATGAAGAAGAAAGAAGAAAATGTGTCACCCTAAAATGGCTAAAGGAAGTTCTCTAAACAGAAAGCAAACAATAAAGGATGTTAAGATAATAAACCATGTTAAGAACATGTTACGCAGAAATATTGGTAAGTACAATACACTTTCCTTCTCTGGAATTTTCTAAACTGATGGTTGAAGCAAAAGCAATAATTGTGACACTTCCCTGTTGTGGTTCTAAATGTAGATAAACATTAAACGAATATACATGGGGGAGGGTAAAGGGAGGTAAGGTTTCAATTCTTCACTTGAGGCATGAAGATGCTTCCTCTGATACCATGATATGGAGATGGTTATATCCTTTTTCTTATCTGTATTCCCATGACACCTCTCACTTTCACAGAATTAAATTGGAGATTTAAAAACATGCATTTAGAGCTTCCCTGGTGGCACAGTGGTTAAGAATCTGCCTGCCAATGCAGGGGACACGGGTTCAAGCCCTGGTCCGGGAAGATCCCACATGCCGCGGAGCAACTAAGTCTGTGCGCCACAACTACTGAGCCTGAGCTCTAGAGCCCGCGAACCACAACTGCTGAACCCACGTGCCACAACTACTGTAGCCTGCGCACCTAGAGCCCATGCTCTGCAACAAGAAAAGCCACAGCAATGAGAAGCCTGCACACCTCAACGAAGAGTAGCCCCCACTTGCTGCAACTAGAGAAAGCCCGTGAGCAGCAACAAAGACCCAACACAGCCATAAATAAATAAATAAAATAAACAAATTTTTAAAAAATTAAAAAAAAAAACAAAACATGCATTTAAAAAATATTTATTTATTTGGCTGAAACCAGGTCTTAGTCGCGGTATGTGGGATCTTTTCTAGTTGTGGCACGTGGGATCTTTTTTTTTAAGTTGCAGCACACAGGATCTTCATTGCAGTGTGTGGGATCTTTGTTACAGCATGTATGTGGGATCTAGTTCCCTGACCAGGGATTGAACCCAGGACCCTGCACTGGGAGCACGGAGCTCCAGCCACTGGACCACCAGGGAAGTCCCAAACATGCATTTAATGTATATAAATTATACCTCAGTATATTCATTTAAAGAAGAGAATATGGCAAAGAAAATGAACATTACTCAGACTTTGTTTTCACCAATTAAACTTCAAAGCAATTCATTTTTAAAAGTGCTTTATAAGAAAATCCCTTATGGTTTTGAGTCTGTAGACCTGTGCTGTTCAATATGATAATTACCTGTCCCATACAGCTATTTGCATTTAAATAAGTTAAAATTATATAAAATTAAAACTTCAGTTCCTAGTTCACTAGCCACATTTCAAGTACTCAGTAATCACATGTTCAGATATAAAACATTTCCTTCATTGTAGAGAGTTCTGGACAGCACTGCCATAGAGGCTAAAATTTTAAACAAAAAAGCTTGTCAAAATGATTGCTCTGAACTTAACCATTTTCAATAGTTGAAGATAAAGGACTTCTGAGATTAGTTGAAGTTATGAATTCTAGATACAGTTTTTTTCCATAAAAATTGTTACTGGTGTACTTTTTTCCTAAATTATGTCCTAGTATACACAGAAAGATTAGTGATATTAAATGTACCAGTTGAAAACAAGCATCTAAGTAGCACTGTGCAAAATAATGGCTGTGGGTGCAACCTAGTGGCTAATAGTGCATAGAAATTATTCTTGTCCTAAGCAGAAATACAGACACAGATGTAGAGAACAAACTATGAATACCAAGGGGGCAAGGGGGGTGGGTAGGATGAACTGGGAGATTGGGACTGACATACATACACTACTGTGTATAAAATAGGTAACTAATGAGAACCTACTATATAGCACAGGAAACTCCACTCAGTACTCTGTGGTGACCTAAATGGGAAGGAAATCCAAAAAAGAGGGGATATATGTATACGTATAGCTGATTCACTTTGCTGTAGAGCAGAAACTAACACAACATTGTAAAGCAACTATACTCCAATTAAAATTAATTAAAAAAAATTATTCTTGCCCTTTAAGGTCATACTTTAAAAATCCAGATTACTAAATATTTTAATAATGAAATGGTAGCAATTACTTTTTTGTATTTTTGTATCCCAGAAGTTCCATGATGATGATATCTGACTTGGACCCAATATTAACTTTAACACATGAACATGGGGTCAAATGTATATTTGGTGTACCTTGACAAAAGTACAGAGTACTGGCTGAATATCTTCATGAAAACAGTGATGCAGAAGTCATAAAATGGATGCTGGTAACTTCTGAAACCAGTCTCTTTACGGGTTGGTTCTGAATCACGTTCAGCCTCCTTATAATTACTCAAGACTACCCTGTGATGGTTTAAGCAGTTTCTGGTTTCATTCTTCCATCTAGAGAGGAACGGGTGAGAACAGCCAGCTGGAAGGCTGCCTATCGGGTTTCTGTGGCATGCCACAGATACAGTAAAGATCCTTAGTTCATTCCTCCAATATCTATTTAAAATTAGAGGGTTTCAAATTCTAAGGCATATAGAGGCTATATGACCATTTAGAAGCAAGTTTATTTTGTGTCTTAATGGTAATAGCAGGTATTAACTGTTTGCTTGCTAGGTACTAGGTACTATGCCGGGTACTTTACAAACCTTGACTCTAATCATAATGGCCCTGTAAAGAAGCCAAATCGATTGACTAATTGAAAGTAAATGAACATTGTAAATTTCAGCAAAAAAAATTTCAGATGGAGACCAAGTGAACTTCAAATAGTAAACCAATACTCTGCTCAAGGCCCTTTCTGAGATGTTCAAATATGATGTAGGGGTCATTCGTTATTCAGAGCCTCCCCAAATCTCTGGAATCCTCTCTATATTTCAATAGTTCCCCACCTTCTCAAGGTAGAATCCAAAAACCATTTCCTTGCCTCCCTTGTAGTCATGGATGCAGATGTGTCACACTTCTGTCCAATAAGATGTAAGTGGAAACTGCTATGTGGGGACTTCTGGGAAAGTTCTTTAAAAGGGAGGCTGACTTACTCAGAGGGCACACTCCTTTTTCTATTCCCCTTTTTCGTTTTTCTTCCTCCTGCCTGTAAGTTAGATAAGTTGGCCAGAGCTCTGTTCATAAGTATGAAGATGTGGGCCACACCCTGAGGATAGCAGAGTAGAAAGCTAAAAAGAATCTAGATTTCTTAAGACATTATGGAGCTGCTGTAATTGTCCTGGACTCATTACCTCTGAACTTTGTTACTTGAGAGAAAAATAAGTTCCTATCTTGTTTAAGCCTTGTTATTTAGTTTAACCACACAATCACTAACTAACATGTAGATAATACACAACTCCTGTTTCATGTGTTTTGTCTATCATACATATTGATAGTACCTAATTCTAACTCATTACTAACACTCCAAAAGAAGAAGCTGGAAATGAGGTGTTTCACACATTAATTGTACAAAAAAAGAACCAAAAGTTTAATAGTTTACGTTTCATCAAAATGTTCCCACATTAGAAGATCCATTGTCAAAAAGTTCCAGACATCAAATGTCACGCAGTAGAATAAACTGCTAAGAGACCTTAATTAATTTGTCCATGGTTAACTGCGGCAGATGCTGGGTTTCAAACACAGGTCATTTGGACTGTTAAAGCCCATTCTTCTTCAACAGAACCAGCCCCTGATTTTCATTCATGCAATTATGACATTTTAGTTAGAAGGAGTGAAGGTGACCCATGGTCAGAGCATTTCTTCTACTTTATTACTAGTTTTCCACCTACTGGAAATATGATACCTCTTTCTCAGAGGACAACCAACAGACTTAGAATGACTGCATTAGCTAAATTAACATATTTAAATGAATGAAACAATTAATTTACTACCAGAGTTGGAACTTCAAATTTTAGACTAGCTTATCTGTCTAAAAATAATTACTAAATTATCTTGATAACAATTTTTGTATATTTCAATTAGAGTGGTATAACAGTCTATAATTTTAGGTATTGTTAGATATGAAGCAAGAGCGCTACCAAAATAGGGCAGCAATAAAACAAAACAAAACAAAAATCTTTATGGCTAATTAACAAAGCACACATACAAAAAAAGAGTTTAAATGCATTTTTAAGAAGCCAGAACTTGAAAGTAAAATTCAGAATAAATCTACCACTTAAACTACTTACCAATCTGACTTTTAGGTGCTCCAGTAACCACTAAATTTAAAGTACTGGAAGACATTTCTTTTCGTGTTGGGTTAACAACACATTCTCCATCAATCATTCCTATTCGTACTGCCCCTAAAACATATTAAAATATTGGCAACTGTTTAATAAAAACTCAGTTTTCAAGACATCCTAGTGACAGCTTCAATCCCTATCTTCAATTGTGACCACAGTAAAATCCATATTTCTATCATGGTATTTAAGGCCCACAGATTATACTACCTCACCCTACCTCTGGCCTTACTGGACCACTCAGTTGCTCAAGTACACCATTTCTTCTACACCTCTGTGATTATGCTCATGTTCTTCTCCTGGTCTAGAATGTACTTTCTCTAAGGCAAGTGCTTACAGTCTGATCCTACTAAGGTTCAGCTTAAATGTCGGTAACTCTGAGGAGCTCTCCTTGACAACCTGACCTCACAAGACTAAACCCGCCCTTCTCTATCATTTTCTTAGCACTCTGACTACACTTTTATAATACTGTTTATAAATATCAATAATTATTTGTCTGTTTCACTTATGCTGAAACCAAGAACTGTCTCATTCATCTTTGTACTGCTGATGCCTAGTCTGCCTTAGTTCCTTCAGTGCTTAGCTCAGTATCTGGCACTTAGGACACTCAGTAATTATTTACTTGATGAATCATTTGTATATTGCACGATTACAACTTACAAGAGCTGTAAGTTACAAACATGTTTGTATTATCCTGAAGGAGTATGTACTCTGACAATTTCCCAGTCCAAAAAAAGAGAAAGTCCTCTAACAGAAGAGGCAACAAAGAAGTCACAGTATCTAAAAACATAATCTTTAACACCATAACATACTGCTATAAGAAACAAAACCCAAAGCAAAGATAAAAATGTCTCAAAATGCTGAAAGGACTCTTCTTAGAATGTCATTTAATTCAACTCCCTAAGAAATAATAATTCAGAGCCAATAAATTTATGCCCTTACTATAGCATGCTTACTCTTATTTCTTGAAAAAAATATAATGTTTCTTATCTTCAAATCCTAACTTACCAATAGGTCCATTCCAAGGAATATCTGATAATGAGAGGGCTACAGAAGCTTTAAGGAAAAAGGAAAAAAATAAGAGCTGAAATAAAAATAATTCATTGCTTAAAAAAAAAAAATCAACAGTAATAATTTTAATCTTTATTTTTATACTTACCACCATTAATTGCTAGGACATCAGGTTCATTAACACCATCTACTGCTAACAGATTACAAAGGATCTGGTGCAAGGGAAAAAATTCAAAGCACTTAAAAAAAAATCTACTTGATTTGGGAGGATTATCATTTCGATTAACATCTTGTCCTAAAATATAGGAGCACTATATGGTTAAAAGCAGGGCCTTTGTAGTCAAACCCCTTAATTCTGGTTATCATTTAACTACATGCTTGACCATTGACAAATTACTTAAATAAAGCCTCAAAAGTTTCCTTATCTTTAAAAGGGAAAAATAACAGCATCTTCCTGAACAGTTCTTAGGAAAATTATAGGAAATATTGTGCGTAAAGCATTTATAATACTGAGCATGTTGAAAGTATTCAGTAAATTAGCTATGTTAGTAAATGTTACACAAAAATATTGTTGTCTTCTGTTTGGTAAGCATAGACAAATAAATTACACTGTAATAATATGCCTATGTCATGTACTTAGGAAAATAACTTCTTGAGGCAGTGACATCCTTGCAAAGGGATATTTGCAAGGCATATTTATTTTTCTCAAATACATAAAATAGTTACTTAATTAAAGTATATGGGTCATTATTCTGAAAGAAAGTAATATTCAGAAAGTATTAAAATATAACAAAGTAGAGGTTTAGAGGACCCACTGATAAAAATAGGTAATAAAGATTAGTTGTATCAACTGTCCTAGTCTGTTACTAATATGACCTTCAAGGCCCAGCCTGAACTGTCCCCACCCACCTCAATCACTCTAACCTTTTTTCAGATTTACCAATTTATTTCCTGCCTTAGGGCTTCTGTGCATCCCATTCCATCTTCCTACACTGCCTACATTGGCTAATTCCTACTCATAATTCAGGTATCAGCTCAAATTGACACCAAATAAATGTTAGCTTTTAAAAATTGTTTTTAAAAAAACTTAATGTAAAATGTAGCAGGATCACCAAAAATTCTTATTTTGTACTGTTTATAATGTTTAGCCTAGGAAGTATTAAATAGAGATTCATTAAGTCATTTTTGATTGACCTGGAAACAAATAAACCTAAAACAGAACCTACCTGTGTATCATAAAAGTAGCCTGCTGGAAAGAGAGGTCTAATTGAACGATCTGCCAAAAGCAAAAAAAGAAAAGACATTAAATAGTTACTGACAGAAGTTGCTTCACAATTTAAAACTTTTCCCTCATTAAACAAGCTAAAAAATAATATAACTAGCTATTCAATAAAACAAAACAATAGTAACAAAAACAAAACCCTTGCACTAATTTACTGACAGGGTCACAGATAAATGGTAATATACATCATGCCCTAAAGATGAAAAACTAGCAGGGCAAGAGCACCCAAGTGTAAAATTGGGGAGCAGCTTTTCATTCTGGTTCCACAGGCATCAGAATTCATTGCTTATTTGTTATTTATTTATATAAGCAGAGGAAAGAGACTTAACCAACAGTAGACCAAAAGAAAATCCTTCCTTGGTATTCTGTGTCTGATGAATGCATATAAATATAAAGTAGAAATTTTGGGTAGAAGAGCTATAGACTACAAATGATCCCACAATATTTAAGGATGTCGAAGATTTGGAAGGTTATAAACATATTTTAGTAGTTGATGAATATAATGCTTTCAGGAATTACCATGCTGAACATAAAAATGAAAAATACTCAGGATAGGTTCAACAGAGTAGAGATGTGGGCCACAGAATTTACATGATTAATAGAGATTCATTCATTTGGTCAACAAATATTTATTGAATGCCTATTTTGTGCTGGGCAGTATGCCAGGTATAGGGGATTCAGTATTAAACAAACAAAAAGCTTTTTCTCTCATGGAGCCCACATTTGAGTGAGAGGATACAGAAAGTAAATAATCTTAGGCAGTGTTAATGTAGTGAAAGAAAATTTAAGAGATACTGTAGAATACAGATGGAAGAAAAGAGATACTAACACAGGCTTATCAGAGAGGGTTAATGCCTCTATCTAAATATCTTACCTATTACTCGACTTGTAAGAATTTCTTTATCAGAAGATCCAATCTCTCTTCTAAGATAGTTTGTGGGAATTCTACCTGCTGCAGCAGCCTTCTGTCTATAGTCAACCTGAAGTAGCAATGAAAAAATGCAGTTCATTCGACTGCTTTTTGTAGTAGCAAACTATTCCCCAAGAATTACTATATAGATACGATTCTCCTGAGGTTGCAACAGCATATTCCAGACTAAGAGTGGAGAATATTTTGTTTACTTTTAGTGTTTTGTATCTCTTAGGGAAAGGGGAGCTGATAGAAATGTTTCAGCAAATGGATTTTTAAAAAGCCTTCCACTTAGTCAGATGACTGTGTAGCCTCCCTACTTCCCAGAGTAGCTTATCCTGGTCAAGTTCAACATTGCCTTTTTTGTATTACCTCTCTTAGATATAACTGCATTCCCCTTTTCATAATAAAAGAAGCCATAAAATACTAATGAGCTCTTTACTCTTCACCAAACATATACTTGCAGACTCATACTAAAGGGAAATTTATGAAAGCAATGAATTCATTGCTTATTAAACATCAAAGTACTTGTGCACTTCCACTGTTTTTGTCAACTTAACGAACTTGGACCTTGTAAGGTATGCTTACCACTAATATGAGAGTTGGTTATGAAGCAATCAGTTTAAATTCTTTTAATGACTCAGTATCAAACAATTAAGGAAAATCCTTTATTGTGCAAAGTTTACACTTTGTACTCACTAGACACTGGATGAAAATACTACAAATTCTATATTTATGCTATATTACAGTTCAGAAAAATCAGCAAGTACTTACCACCAAAGGCATGAACTGGGAAGGTGAAGGTTTTGTTTTACTGACCGCTGTGACCATCACTGCAGTGTCACCTGACTTAGTTAAACATAAACAACAACACTGGTAAATTCTTTTAAAATCAGATATTAACATATAAGCAGTGAATGACTGAATCCTCCCTCAGTTAAATGAAGGGAAGAGAAATGTTATTCCATGACAAAATGACTATGAAAATAATTATTCACAAGTAGTCCGATCTTAATCCCTTCTGCATGATCATGATCTGTATTAGAAAAGTCTAATAGTCTAAGTTTTTCAAAAGCAACAGAACTAAAGGGAAAAGGCTCACTGATAGCTTAGTCACATCCAATCATAGTTTCTACTTCTTATTAGGAAATTTAGACTATAAAGAAAAATTTCCCAAGTATTACTATTGAAGAAACCTGTAAAATTACTTTCTCTAGAAAAGCATTACAGAATTTACAAGAATAAAACAGAACCCCAAGTTTGGAAGAGATCTTAAAGTTCATTTAATATACCTAGTCCTCTGACTCCCTGGTTGTCTGGAATGGTTCTGACACTAGAAATGGTCTGAATTAATTTCCAATACCAAAATTCTAAGAAGTTACATGATGCAAAGATATTCAGTACCAGTCTTGATAACCATTTTTAAGATGAAAATTTAACAACTTGGACTTTTTACCTGTACTATAGCAGAGCCATCTGCAAATCTGGCCAGTTTTCCAGAGGATATCTCTAATTTTCTGTTTAAAATAAAAATTCAATACAAAAGGACTTAGGTCATCAGTACAATTCCCAGCTTAGTATAAAGCAATTAAAGATTCTAATAGAAGAACTAAAGGTTACCAAGCCCCATAGGCCCCCAACCAGCAAAAAACAAACTAAAAAGGGATAGAGTTCACTATCATTATTGAAGATACAGGGGAATTTAAGAGCTGCTTTAGGAAAAACATAGAAAACCAAGGCACAGGATAATCTGAATGACACAGTATTTCTGGGGTGCAAAAGCTTTCTTCTTCTTTTTTTTAAGATAATTTTTATTGGAGTATAGTTGCTTTACAGTGTTATGTTAGTTTCTGCTGTACAGCAAAGTGAATCAGCTATATGTATACATATATCCCCAGAAGCTGTCTTCTTAAGTGTTTTTCCCATTTACCACCTTAGTCTCTTTTCTTTTACCACCCTTGCCTTGTTGACTAAAGTAGCCTTTTACCACACAAACTGGATCATTTCTCTCCTTAAATCCTTTAAAATTTCCCTCATTGCTTTCCAAATATAAACTCCAAGACTGACTGCAGACACCTTCATTTTCTACAGTGGCGCCAAGATAAGTCAGTGGCGGAAAGAAACAGTCTTTTCAACCAATGGTGCTGGGACAATTGGATATCCATATGCAAAAAAGTTAATACAGTTGGACCCTTTCTTCGTATTATAAATAAAAATTAACTCAAAATGGATTATTGACTTAAATGTAAAAGTTAAAACTATAAAACTCTAAGGAAAAAACATAGGAATAAATCTTCATAAATTTGGGTTAGACAACATCTTCTTATAGATGACATCAAAAGCACAAGTAACAAAAGGAAAAAAATAGATAAATCTGACTTCATCAAAATTAAAAACTTTCATGCTTCAAAGAATATTAGCAAGCAAGTGAAAGAAAACCTACAGAATAGGAGAAATTATTTTGAAATCATATACCTGATAAGGGACTTGTATCTAGAATATGTAAAGAATTCGTACAATTTAACAATAAAAAGAAACCCAGTTTTAAAAACTGGCAAAGGATTTGAACAGATGTCTCTTCAAGGAAGATCAACAGATGGCCAACAAATAATGAAAATATGCTCATCATCATTAGCCACTACGGAAATGCAAATCAAAACCACAATGAGATACTGTTCACATCTATTAGGATGTTATGTGTTGATGACGATGTGGAGAAACTGGAACTCTCATACACTGCTGATTGAAATGTAAAATGGTGCATCTGCTTTGGGAAATAATCTGGCAATTCCTCAAAAGGTTAACAAAGAAGTACTATATGACCCAGCAATTCTACTCCTGTATATATCCAAGAGAAATGAAAACATATGTCCATGTAAAAATCTGCACATGAACCTTCACAGCAGCATTATTAATAACAGCTCCCCAGTGGAAACAACCCAAATGTCTGCCAACTGACAAACGAGTGTATCAAGGAAGAGAGTACGGATGCTGACAAGGATGAGCCAAGGAGTGGACTATCCCCACCCTGGCTAAGAATAAGCCCTCCCAATTGTATCAAAAACCAGGAAAGAAGTGGAGCCAGGAAAGCACTGTTAAAAGCTTCTAAAGCTAATATACAGCATGGGTTTGAACTGCAAGGGTCCACTTATACATGGATTTTTTTTTTTTTAGTAAACACAGTTCTTCACAGTCTTCCATTGGTTGAATCATCTGATGCAGAACTATGAATAGGGAGGCCTGACTATGGGACTTGAGCATCCTTGGATTTTGGTATCTTGGAACCAATTCCCCACAGATACTGAAGGACGACTGTATTTACAATGGGGACTGAATGAGTTGGTGAGAGAAAAGCAAACAAGCAAATAAAACAAACAAACCAGCTCTGCAGTGCCCCCAGTGTTCTCAAACCCATGCTTGATTTATAGTCAAATACCAAATCCTCCTACTTTCTTTGTTCCCTTTGTTGAGTCTAGCCAGTGTCTCCTTTAGGGGTCCTAGACCACCCACCAGATAGTCCTATGGTCCTGCCCTGGTGACTGCCCTAATTTAAACTGTTTTTTTCCCCAGGTGTGTGCAATTTATAATATGTAAAGAACCAGGTGGTTACTTTCCATTGTCTCATGATCTCAGTTGGTGTTAACTGACCTATGTAATTTTTTCTGTTAATGCACTTTTAGTTGTTTTTGGTGCAAATCTGTTGTTAGTTTTGTATTTCATGGTTGATTTTACCTCTTATCAATTTACTTGCCAACATTTTAATGTATAAAATACCTCCAAATATTAATACATAATAGATTGCTAACACATCAGTGGCTTCTGGAACTGGAACTGGGTGGCTATGGAACTGTATGGGAAGGAGATTTTTGAGCTTTTTAAATGTTGAACCATGTGAGTGAATACCTAATCAAAAAATACTTTTGAAAAAAATAAATAATAAAAAGGATAAGATGAGCAGGGAGATCCTATTGGTGGGCAGAAGAGTGGGAGGAGGTAGCTTAGGAAGATAGAAGGGAAAAGAGGAGCCACCTGCCACAGGAAGTAGAACTCCAGGGAGAAAGATATGCTTAAAGAACATTTTTAGAAACACTTGCAAAATGGTATGGAATGTAACCACCTTACTCCAACTTCCACCAAGAAAAATTCAGTAGTATTGATACAAAACTCACCCCACCCCCACCCCTGCAAACAAAACAAAACAAAACACCCACCTTTATGATTTGGCCTTGCTTTGTTGCTAACTCACATTTCATCTTTCACTCCATCCACAGTAAGTTATTTGTAGTTACTCAATGCACTCTCTCACTTCTCTGCAATTGCGCTTGCCACTTTCTCTGCTACCTTCTCCTTGCCTTTCAGGATTCACCTTGAACAGTAAGCTTTAGGGTGTGATAAACATCCCTCTGTGCTCCTTTAGCACCCTGTTCATACCTAATACCTTTCCCACACTGATTTTCTCAGCACTGAACCTCTGTTTATCTTACTTCCTCATCAGACTGTCTCTAGTGCCTTGTAACTCAATATCATAGATGCTCAATAACTTGTTTAAATGAAAATTAAAGTTACCCCAAAGGTTACTATGAGTATTAAATACATTTACCACAATAGTATACAACCTCCTAGGGCACTGTAAAGAATACTTATAACAAGTATAAAGTATGTGGTACATAGTAATCACCCAAAAAAGTTTGCTGCAAACAACAAACTTATGACAAAGAAAATAATTGATTTACCCAGCAGGTATGATATTTATGAATCTCATTGTTACAACACATGACACAGGTTTAAAAAGAGGTTACAAAAGAGGTCCAGGCTGACTAATAAATGAAGATTCAAAGTAGATTATTCATGAAAAATTTGGAGGGCAGAGGCTAATCTTGTTGCTTTGAGTCCCTCATGCCTAACAAATAGGAAATGTCTGTTGAGTGAAATGTTCTGGGGCATTTCTTCAGAGAAGAATAAATGTTCAGTCCTTGAAGAATGGAAGAGATACCTTTTCCCTCAAAAAATCAAAATCAAGGAATGCCAGAGGTGGAAAGACCTTAGAGATCATCTAGTGTAGAGGTCAGCAAACTACAGCATGTTTCTTTACAGCCTTTCACCTAAGACTGTTTCTTACATTTTTAGACGGTTTGTAAACACACATGAATATGTGACACAGTATGCATCCCAGAAAGCCTAAAATATTTACTATCTAGCCTCTTACAGAAAAAGTTTGCTGAATCTTTATCTAATTCAGTCTCTTAATTTGGAGGGCAGGGGGGGGGGGGTTGGGGGGGCCCGGAGGTAGTGAAGTAACTTGTTCAAAGATCATTCAGTAACTTAGGGAGGAAGTCTTGGATTCAAAGCCAGATTTTCTGGCTTTTGTATGAACTAGGATCAAAGTTTTTTTAAAAAGTAAGCATTAGCAGTTTCATTTATTCTAAAAATGAATCCGGTAGTTTTTAAAAAGTGATTTTAGACATGAATTCTGGCAAACAGACCCCTAAAGAGAGTAACGGTTTGAAAAACAAGTTCAGAATCCACCTAGCCTCATAGTACTAGCTTTGGTTGACTCTGAGAAAGCTACCTAACCTTCTCTGAGCCTCTGTTGTTTTAATACATTTACTACAGGCTTAAACATGACAATATCATATAACCAGCGTTCAATAAACTGACCTTGCCCTTCCCTTCCTACCCAGGGTCATACAGGCCAAGCTTTTTAGGCAGTAAACTGAATTGGATGACGTAAGCATAATTTTCAACGCATTATCTTTTCATTTCATAGCCCAGGAGTCCCCGAAAAGAAAGGGAACGGAAATCGGGTGGACAGACTCAGCTGGGGAAAAGAAGCCCGGAGCAGGGCAGAAGGGAGGAACAAGAAGCAAAGGGCACGAGGCTGAGACAGCGCGAGGAGGGTGCCAAGAAACAGACTCCAAACCCGGAAAGGGAAATTTGGAATTTAGGTTTGGGATAAAGACGGGGAAAGAGACCTGGGGTGTCGGATTCGTACTCTAGGAGGTGAATGTACTCGGGCTGCCCTGTCATGACGCCTTGTGAAAGAACAGAGAACGCACACCGTTCCTTACCTGCTGCCTAAGTCCACGGCCACGGTTCGCGACCCCGCGCCGTCCCATAGTGCTCGCACCTGCAACTGGGTGAGTGTCCGACCCCGCCCTGGCAGACAGAGGGGACCACGGCCCAGTGGCCGGAGATGGAGGCACGAGCAGCAAGGCCTGCAGGCCGCCATGACACCAGGCAAGCGCTCAGCCCGGGCTGCGCCCTGATTGGCTTACTCAGCAGGTAGTGGGCGGAGCCTAATGCAGTTTCGTTTCTGCGGTGCAGCGGGGAACGCTGGGGAAGCGGATACCGGGCCGCTTTCTACGAAACCTAGAGAGGGCCAAACCTATCTGAACGGGATTGTGACTTAACCAGTCCTTTCCGTATTAGCCAATGAACAACAATTAGAAAAATAATGTGGGCTTTTTGGTTGTTTTTTGTTTTGCTATCGTAGTTTAAAAGAAAGTCCTAGAATAATGTAAGTGTTTAATAAGTAGAGTAAATATAGTAGTAATAGAAGTAATCAGAAAACACATTATTGTTTGGCTTATGGGAGCTGAGAATTAGGAGAATTTGCGTAGTCGGCCATGGAAAGAGATCTTTCTCTCTCCCCTCCTCCGCCCTGGCTTTTATTTTATAAATTCAAACAACAAATATATTACTACGAAGGTTTGCGTTAATTTATTTCTAGTAAGTTAATTTCACTTCTTGTTGACCTATATCGTCATTTTATATATCTTTATGATCATTTTGGATTCATCTTCCTTTCCATTGATAATATTTAGCAGTTTATTCCTCTGCCTGTTTTGTATTTTCAAGTGTTAATACTTTCTAAACCAACTCTTAAATGCAAAGTGCTTGCTACTATTTAAAAAAAAATGTTTTGGAAAATGAAAAAAGTTTTGGAAAATGAAAAAGATTTCATGAAATGAAATCTGCCTGTTAAAAAATATTAACGTGGTTCCTGGAATGAACCAAATGATCATTTTTCTACTATGAGGGTCATATTTCTCTTTTAAGGTCATAATCCCATCCCCCCCAAAGAAATCCAAACAAAATCCAATGCACATTCAAGCAGGGTTTTAAGAACAAAAAATGTTAACTCCAGACAGACAAATTATAATATTTGGTGGCAAAGCAGCTCCCTTATACCTTGCTCTCAAGAGCTATTATCACTGATTTGGAATTTCCATGCCAATAGAAGGGATTACTGTTAACTCTATTTATAGGTATTTAGTGTTAAAGTAGTTTTTGCCTCTTCCTCTACCTTTGACTTTACCTTGTTGTCAGTGTTTCCAAGACCATTCTACTGAGACCTGTTATAAGGATAAATCTATCAGAATCTACCTGCCACAATTCAACATGATTTTAGATTTATAAAATAAGAATACGAAATCACCTTTTGGTAGAGTACCTAAGTACTATATAATCATTTTTATTTAGGCAGTATTGCCTAGTAGTTTAGAGCATAGACTTGAAGTTGTTACCAATCCCCAAAGGGTCAGTGACCCCTCAATGGATCCTTTGCCTGGAGTTGCAAATGCCACTCAAATGAAACCAGGTTCAGTATAGCACAGCAGAAACTTTTATTGATGAAGGAATTGAGAAAGGAGAGCTCATGCTCTAAAAATACCTTCTCCCCAAAGGGAGGGGAGTAAGGGAATTTTAAGGGGTAAGAGGCAGATAAGTCATCAGGGCTGTAGGAAAGGGTAGAGATTTCCAGGGGCAGCTGGGGGTAGCTGGGGCATACGCAGTTTTCCATGCTTCTCTGCACAAGGCATGAATTGTGCCTAGCAGAATACAAATCCTCCCCTTGGGCAGAGACTGTAGCACAGTAATGAAGCAGAGGTAACTTTTGGATACTTCCAGGTCTTGTCTGTGTAGGTGCGTTCCTGTGGTCAAGTCAGAGCCGGTTCAGGACAGTTGACCACTGCATATCTCTTAAAGCACAGCTGCAAAACAACGCTGTCAAACACCAGGTGATTTGGAAATAAAGAGATAAATCAAGGCAAGTATCCATTAGCTCCCAGGGACTGGTACGGGTGACAAAGTATCTCCCTTCTCCATTCCTTGATGAATGAATAAAGTTTCTGCTGTGCTATACCAAATCTGGTTTCATTTGATTGACATTTTCAACTCCAGGCAAAGGACCCATCGACCCATTGAAGGTTCTCGGACCCATTGGGAATTGGTAACAAAGTTAGTCCTGAATGGTCCCAGTCTTGGCTTTGCCATTTGCTAGTTGTCTGACCCTATCTCTCTGAGCCTCAGTTTCTTCATCTATAGAAATGGATAATACAAATCTCAAAGGATTTTTGTAAAGATTAAACATGACAGAGGATGTAAGATGTTTATCACAGTACATGGCACATTGTCAGCAACTCAATAAATGGTAGATTCAGCTTTGATTCAGCCTTTTAAAAAATTAATTAATTTATTTTTTATACAGCAGGTTCTTATTAGTTATCTATTTTATACATATTAGTGTATATATGTCAATCCCAATCTCCCAATTCATCCCACCACCACCCCCGCCCCACTTTCCCCCCTGGTGTCCATACATTTGTTCTCTACATCTGTGTCTCTATTTCTGCCTTGCAAACCGGTTCATCTGTACCATTTTTCTAGATTCCACATATATGCATTAATATACGATATTTGTTTTTCTCTTTCTGACTTACTACACTCTGTATGACAGTCCCTAGGTCCATCCAAGTCTCTACAAGTGACCCAATTTCGTTCCTTTTTATGTAATTCAGCCTTTTCTTAATTTTCCCTCTCATTTTCTCTGTTTGAAATACTGAACAACCTTCTTTCCTTCAGAAACTAACCATGGATCGGTTAGCTTTCATCCAGTTGGAAATGCTAGAAAGCAGAATGTGCACATTAAACCCAACTGTTTCCTCACACCAATCCAAAATAATTGAAATGGTAGTAATTGGATCATAAACTCCAAGGCAAATGTGGATAGTGAAATCTTGTGGCAGAGCATTATTATGAAGTAGTCATACAGATGATCAGGCTATGTTTACATTAAGCATTTTAAGACTGACGTAGAAAGAAATGTATAAAATGTTTAAATTCTTGTGGTTGTAGCTACTGAAGCTATGACCCATAAGGTTCAATCTGAAATTGAACCTCACATTCTGGAAGTATAGTTCTGCCAAGTCTAGTTCGACAGTCAAAATATAATTTAAAATCAGTTTCTTTACCTTGAAGCACATTAACGGTGATCCAATTTAAATCCACCAGCAATGTTTCTCAGATCTCCTTTTCTCTTTTCTTCAAACTCCAATGAACCTGCATCAAAATAGTTAATACCACTGCACTCTCTGAGTAGCAATTTAATTTAAGTAAAACACCATTGCATTAAACGATTGTTAATTAAAATTTAATTTGGTTTGTAGTTTGGTTTAATATTGATAAATAGTTATTTATTTATTTATTTATTTATTTTAGTTTTACGACTAAGCTACCAGAATAAGGAGCTTATGTTTTGTTATATATTTGTGCATATTTAAGCAACATAATAAAAAGTATCTTCGGACACTGAAGGGATACATGAAATTTTTTTTTTTTCTTGAAAGAGTGTAGCCTATTCAGCATTAAGAAAGTCTGCTCAACACCATTGCCAGAGGGAGCTTTCTAAATCACAAACCTAAATGTGTCTCCATCTTGATTAAACTTCTTCAATGGCTTCCTAAATCTTTAATCTACACGATAAAATCTCAACTGCTTTGTGTGGACTATTTAGCCTCATCAATTTTGACTTACTACCCTACTTCTTTATCTCCCTCTCCTCATTTTATTTTATTTTATTTTTTTGGCCACATGGCATGCAGGATCTAGTTCCCTGATCAGGGATGGTACCAGTGCCTCCTGCAGTGTAAATGTGGAATCTTAACCATTGGACCACCAGGAAAGCCCCCCTCTCCTCATTTTATATTCCAAGTAAACTGAACTACTTGTTCTTCTCTAACATATCACCTTCTCTTCTGCCTCCGTGCCTTTGCATGTATGATTCTCTGTGCTTTGCACACATCCCCTCTCAAGTGTCAGTCTTGCAAACTCAGTCTTCTGGTCTCAGCTTCAATACTATCTTCTCAGACTTCCCCAGACTGACTTATGGGTACAGTCTATGTCTGTCCTCCCACTTTATTAATTAATTCACATAGTCATTATCTCACCCATGGAAATGAATGTGGGAATAGGTACTGCATAGTGGTTAAAAGTGCTGGCTCTGGAATCAGATTGTCTAGGTTTGAATCTCACCTCTGTCACCTCTTAAACATGTGACTCTTGGTAAGTCACTTACCCTTTCTATACCTCCTTTTCCTCATTTGTAAAATGAGAATGAAAATATCTACCTCTTAGGGTTGTTATGTGGATTTAAATGCAGCCTTATTTTTATGGAACTAAGCATAGTCCCTGGCATGTGGAAAATGTAATATTTATTTTTTTTAATTAATTAATTAATTTTTGGCTGTGTTGGGTCTTTGTTGCTATGTGTGGGCTTTCTCTAGTTGCGGTGAGCTGGGGCTACTCTTTGTTGCAGTGTGCAGGCTTCTCATCATGGTGGCTTTTCTTGTTGTGGAACACGGGCTCTAGGCTCCTGAGCTTCAGTAGTTGTGGCACGCAGGCTCAGTAGTTGTGGCTTGTGGGCTCTAGAGCGCAGGCTCAGTAGTTGTGGTGCACTGGCTTAGTTGCTCCGTGGCATGTGGGATCTTCCCGGACCAGGGATCGAACCTGTGTCCCCTACATTGGCAGGTGGATTCTTAACCACTGAGCCACCAGGGAAGTCCCAATGTAATATTTATTAAATACCTGCTTTATGTCAGGCACTATATGCTAGGCTCAGAGGATATAAGGGTGTCAAGACAGTCATAGGGCATAAAAATCCCTGCTTTATGGAGCTTGCAATATAGTATGAGAGACTGACAAAAACACAACCAAACAAACAGAAAAACTGGAGTGTGGTTAATGCTAAGAAGGGGATAAACAGGTGTGAAGATAGAAAATAGTGGGATGAAGGCATAATTTACATCAAATAAAGTGCCCAGGGAAAGACTTCCTGAGGAGAAACATTTAAGCCAGCCTGAAGGATGAGAAGGAGATGGCTTCTGAGACATGGGGGCCAGGGGGGAGAAGCCACTTGCAGGGGGATGGTTACCCCTAAGTCAGGAAAGAGTTTGGCTTCTGTGAGGACATATGGAAAAGCCAGTGTGGCTAGAGAGTGGTAAGCAAGAATGTGGCAGTCGCTGTCAAAACGGTTGGATCTGATTCAAGGAGAGGACCTAGAGTAATAAGAGTAATCAGCATACCAACGATGTCACAAGCCATGGAAATGCATGATATCACCTAGAGAGAGGTTAGAAAGAAAGGAGAAGAGGGCTGGGTCTGAGCCCTAAGGAGGGAGAGGCTGCCAAGTCTATGGAAATGGAGCCAACCTTGTTGCAGGAGGAAAGCTAGGATGTACTATGCTAGGTATTTTCCATTTGCACCTGCTCCGTCCATTTTCTACCCTTCTCAGCTCTGCCCTGTATCCCAAGGGGCTGATTTATGGATTGTAACACCCCGACTTCCTGGCCCTCTGACTTCTGGTTGGGTCAGCCAGTGGGAGACACCAGCAGGAGATCAAAGGACTAGAGGAGAGAGAAATTAAAAACATAGAACCTTAATTTCTTGTGGCGTGGCAGTGACTGCTTCCGCCTGTCACTTCAGCACCTTCCAGGTGGCCCTGCTTGCTTGACTCTGGCTATCACTCCAATTACACTGTTTCTCCTCCTTGCTGCTTCAAGCCTTAACAGCTTCCTCCTGTTGCCCATCTCTCAGTGCCTCATCGTTCCTCATTGTTAGTTCCAGAATCTGCCTTCCCCTCTGTAAATAGTCCTTTCATTAAATTCTCTTCAGAACTCATGCCCTCTGTTTCCTGCTTCCCTTTGCCCTGCTCCTCAGAGAGGGTCTCTCTTCACTCTTTTGTGTCTCAGCAGTAGAACACCGTTACTTGTTACAAGAAGCATGTTACTCTGGAGGTGAGAGTTGAGGGGTATGCTGTTCTGATTAACCCTCAGTCTTAGGAAGGTATTATCTCCCTGGATCTTGGGTGGTAGTAGCATTCTCAGTGCTGAAGCCCCTCTTCCAGCTGTGATTCTGGGCCCAGCATGTATTCTGCCTCTTCCCCAGAGGTAGCAGGTTATGCTGTTGCTTCTCCCATGTGCAGTGGGTTTTCACAGTGCATTAGGGTGACAACATTTACCTTCCCACAGTGGGTAAGGCTTTTATTCCTATGGGGAGGTAGGGGAGAAGGATCCAGTGGGGCTTCTGCCTTTCCCACAGTGATTGCTGTCCTCCTTCTCCAGGATTGCACCAGGAAGGACACTTTCTCAGGACCCTTGCTCTTATCCTAGGCTTTTTTGTGAGTGCCCAGTGAGGTCCACGGAGAAGAGCCTGTGAGTGGTTGTGAATTCGTCTTGTATCTGCAGTGTCCAGGGGTTCTATAGTCTTTC
Source organism: Balaenoptera acutorostrata (assembly GCF_949987535.1). Classification (NCBI taxonomy): domain Eukaryota; kingdom Metazoa; phylum Chordata; class Mammalia; order Artiodactyla; family Balaenopteridae; genus Balaenoptera; species Balaenoptera acutorostrata. The sequence goes on along the minus strand of NC_080075.1, from coordinate 46,858,351 downwards.
GGCAGCCCACACTTGGCCTTTAGCAATTGGTTAAAAATGGCAGTTGAATTCTTCTTGCCAATGTCTTTTGGTGACTGTGTGTAAGCAAGGGCTCATGTCCTATCTCTCTTTGGAGGCTCCTATCTTTCCTTAGGTTTCAGATTATCTGGTTACTCTGTCATTTTAGCTCTCTAATGGGTTCTAGAAGAGTTGTGAATTTCCAGATTGTCGGTTGTTGTTGTTACTGTTGTTATTTATAAGGATGGGATGCTGTTTCAAGATTTCTGCATCCTAAGCAGAAGCCAGAGGTCTCACATGTAATTCAAGACCTCTCCTCTCCACTAGTCCAGAGAGGTGAAGAAAAAGTAGAGTTTGTTCTTTCATTATTTTATTTTTTAGTCTCATCTTGCCTCCATAATTTTTATGGTTCTTCCAGGATTGGGACAAAGGAGGAGAGAGCAGAAGAGAGATGAAAGATTTCAGTTTCTGGAGCCAATGGAGTCCTTATTTGACACTCTCTGGTTTTCATGTCCCCCATTACTGCAGACATCCAAAACCTGGCTGTGATATGGGGTGTATTGTGGGACCACCTCTGCTGAGGCCACCAAACTGTACAGTTTCCTAATGTGGATACTTTCTGGGTGACATTTTGTGACCTTCCCAACTTCTGCTCCTGGTGTTCTATTGCACAGCTTCTTACTGCTGAGATCCTTTTGTCTTGGCTTTTCATCAAAATAGCTTCCCTGGGTTCTCTTGGCACACAAACTCACACATCCTTGCCCCCCAAACTGGTGGCACTGTAGCTTATTTCAACCACTGACCTCTTTTCTTGCCCTGCCATTGCAGGTGGCTCCAGTCAGTCTCTGGCCTCCAAATTCTCTTATGTGGGAAGCAGGCACTAGAGTCCATATTCTTAAATGTCCCTGTATGACCACTTTGGAGTAGCAGGATGGGCTCTCACCCAAAATCTGGTTGGATGTCAAGACTGATGTGACACCTCCACACCCCGCCCCCCACCTCCATCCACATACCAAGTGAGTATGAAAAGGTGTATTACTTACCTAATAAGGCTTATGGGGGAAGCAAGACAGACTTCACAAGCTGATTTGAAAATGGCTTGAGAAAGCCAGGAAAGGAGACTGGCTTGGAGTGTTTATTGTGGTTATGAGGTGGGGCAGGGGTGAGTGTCCCTATGTGTGGGTGGGCAGAGGTTTGTGTGCTTTGGATTTCCCACTGCTGCCAAAGGAGGGAGCACTTGAGCTTTCTTAACAGTGTCCCAGATGTAAGGCACAAGGAGAAGAGGGACAATGAGGGTTACAAGTCATCAGCAAACATCCAAAAAATGCATTCAAATTCTTTATTCCAGTCCTCCAGCTCTAGGTGACATATGTCAAGCCTTCCTGAGAACTCTCTTACTGTGTTTGCTCCTATTTCATGGCATCACAGGGCTATTTTTTTTTTTTTGTAATTGTTTGGCTGTGCCACGCGGCATACAGAATCTTTGTTCCTCAACCAGGGATCGAACCTGTGCTCCCTGCTGTGGAAGCATGGAGTCTTAACTACTGGACGCCAGGGAAGTCTATTCTATAGCTTAATAAATGTTTAGTTGGGGAAGGAAATAATATTTTTCTAATTCTCTTTCAGTGGTTCTCTTGAGCTCCCATTGCTTAGTTTGGTTGAGGGTGGGATGAGCAGGGAGGCTCTGTATTCCTCCATGGAAAGGGCAGGAAAATGCCACATCTTTCCTAACTAGGCTGGCAAGTCTCTACCTACATAACTTTCTTTAATTCGAGTTCCAAATTGTTAGTGTCCTCTGTTTTGGCTGGAATGGGTGATGGGAGTTGATAATCATGGACTGGTTCTGCTGTCTTTTATCTTGTAGAATGTTGGGGTAATTATCACTGATTATTTTCATTTTTGGAACCTTAACCGAAATTGTGGTACAGTAGGAAAAGTCCTCATTTAACATCCTGTTTTACACATAATGGGAGGAAAGTTTCCTTCACTGAAATGGGAGAGAAGGTGGGGATAAGAGCAAATGTAGGTGAGTTTGAAGGCTTGCCTAAGGGAGAATCAAAGAAATTTGTCTTACTTCAGTATCTTTAATGAAGTTTGAGGTAAGGCCAGTAGCTGAGATTTGGGGGTTGAGGGAAAGAGAAGATATATGAAGTTTAGGAAGAAAGTTATTTTGGGGGATAGAAAAGTGAATCTGCTTAGGAAGCATGATGGGATTGCCAGACATTGGTACGTGGCTGTGTGCTCTTTGAGATTTGTGATCATGAGTTTCAAGGGAAACCAATCTATTCATTTGGGTGAATTTTTTTTCTAGCAAAGTTTACCTGTTTGGGGCAAGAGTGGAGAAAATATGTGGTTGGGTTCATCTAGAGATGGGGTTTTCTAGGTGCTATGGACTGAAGTGTGTTTCCTCAAAGTTCATATGTTGAAGCCCTAGCCCCCAGTGTGATTGTATTTGGGATAAGGAAGTAATTTAGGTTAAACCAGGTCATAAGGGTGGGACCCTGATAGGATTAGTGTTCTTAGAAGAGGAAACACCAGAAAGCTCTTTCTCTCACTCTGCCATGTGAGAACACAGTGAGAAGGTGACCATCTACAAGCCAGGAGGAGAGCCCTCACCAGGAACCAAAGATGCTGGACCTTGATCTGGGACTTCTAGATTGCAAATCTGTGAGAAAATATATATCTGTTGTTTAAAGCACTCAGTCTATGGTATATTATTATGGCAGCCTAAGCTGACTAAGACACTGTGCATGGATGACAGAGGGAGAGAGGGGCAAAGGAGTTGGGGATATTTGCAGAGGAGTGATTATAAGGATGGGACTATGAAATCTAGGCTGGACAAGTAGCTCCAAATATGAAGTCAGAACACTGATGAACAGTGAGAAATGGTGGGGTCAATGGATTGAAGTTTGAATTATAGCAGTGGGAATAAAAGATGGTGGTTGTTTTCAAGGTTTACGCATGTTGAAGTGTATATCAGTATTCTTTTTAATGGCGCAATAATATTTCATTGTATGGGTATACAATTTATGTATCTGTTTATCAGTTAATGGATTTGGGGTCATTTCCAGGTAAAGGATTCAATAGATTTTTTTTTGAGTGAATTTGTTTTGGACTTCTGACATTTTCAGTTAGAAGAGTCCCCCAAAATACATGGTAGATGTTTATGTAATACATAATGAAGTGGTCTAGACTATACTGCCTCAAAGTAGGCCACGTTGGCATAAGGATTATTTTGAGCTGAAGGAAATTGAGAACCAACAAATATAAGAAAACTTCTGTGCCCTCCCCTTATCTGCCTAGAAATAGGGCATAAATTTCCCTTTGTGAAGATGGCATAAAACCCCCTCCCCCTTCTTCTGTATCAGGATGAGGAGAATGACCCTTATCACTGGAAATGGAGGGCTGGCACTGAGATGAATCTGCATAAACAAACCTTACTAAAATAACTCTCATTTTCCACTGGTTTCCCTCAGTTTATCACTACTAGAAGCCCAAACCCCCCATTTCCTTAGTCTATTTGCTTTTCTACAATTTATCGCACTTTTAAAAAATATTACAGCCCCTGAGTCTAACTGCTTCTTTGGGTTTTCACTTGTTTTCTATGAAGCCTCCGTGCATGTAAAAATATTAACATCAGTAAAATTTGTATGCATTTTCTTTTATTAATATGTCTTTTGTCAGTTTAATTCACAGGCCTCAGGTACTTAAACTAAGAGGGTAGAAGAAAAGTTTAAGAAACACTTGTTCCTCATTGTCATGGATTTATTAAGAAAGCCGCAACTGGATATTACCACTGTCCCACATTTTCTGCTAAGAGGAAAGCAATAACAGGGGTTTGGACATTTCCCTCCTTTGGAACGGTCACCCAGCCTTTCTGGTACAGGTAGCAGATATCTCTTCAGTATCTTCCCCAGGAACCAAGTGAACTGAGCAGTTTTAGGGCTTTGAATCATTTAGATAACTAAAAACTCCCACCTTAAGGCAGAGGGTAGGAGCAAGTTAGGTAATGCAAGGATAATACTTGCTGCTACTTTTTTTGGAGGAGAATAAGGGATAGTAAAAATCCCTTTAGCCTCTCTTTGTCTTGGTGTACTGAAATTTCCCTCCATCCCAACAAAAGAAGAATGAGAAAGAGGTCTGCTCCAATGAGGGGATCACCCCTAATTTTTCCATACCTTAAAGCAGCTAAGTTCTGTTAGACCCTATCCAGACCCTGTGTCATGGGTGTCCTGATACCTCCAATCACCATTATGGTTGTTACTTCTACCACCACTAGTCATTGTCATTTTTCCTAATGGATGGATTTTCCTATACTGACCACACTCGTGGTGCGTTCATTCACCGTCACTAACTGTCTAGGAAAAAATTTTACAGAATTGTGATGAATAGAATTAACTTACAAATAGATTTTTGTGTGTCTTTAGGATTCTAACTAAATGCAGCCTCCATTGGATTGTTATTTAAATTTTCATGTTAGTTGTTCTTTGGATAGTGGGATCATTGTTCCTTCTCACAAAACAATTTCTTTAAAGTCAGCATGAAAGAACAATAATTGAGCACAAAAGCCTGACCTTGCCAACACTGTATTGCATACTCAGTCAAATGAGTTCAGACCATTATGGCTTATATTAACTGTGTTTGTCATTTGTAATTAACGTGGATTAAAATTTGGAGGAGATTTTTGGAGTTGTTTTTTGTTGATTATGCTAGTGGAAATTTCAGACCATATTAACATTTTCTCTTGCTCCTTAAATTTGTTCTGTGTTTTCTTAACGGAATAATTATGTCTTTGATCTGATTTTGGAATAGGCTGACATTAATGTTTGGTCAGGAACAATGTAGAGCCATCACTCACCCAATTTTCTCCTTCTCCTTTGACAATTCACACAAAAGTCTGATCAGGAGAGAAGCAATCCGTACATTTGACTTTTGGCTCACTGGGTAGGATGATAATATCAATACAAATTTGGAATATTTTGAAGTAACTTAAGGTTTTGTATTAAAGTACACTTACTGTGTCTTGGATATGAAACAGGTGGCTCTGCAGACAGGCGTGAGCTGTTGCTAATGGACTATTGTGTGCAAAGTAGCTTTACATTATCATTATTAACGCTCATTAAAATCACAAGCCTTTAGCTTCTCACAGCTTGTTCTCTTTTAAAGAGATGATGTTCAAGGTCATACACTATTCCTTGAAATGTTTACATTTAAAATAAAACTTCTCTTGTTGTGGTTGTACACCTGCATCAGTTATGAGAGAAGAGGCTTTGAAGTTGAGCAGTAATATTAGCTTTAATATTTTATTGTCTTTTTCAGTCTTTAATATAGCTTTCAAAAATTAGTAAGCATACAAGAATTCCATTTGTGCATCTATGTTTGTATTTTCTCTTCCTTTAAACAATCACTATGTCTTTTTTCCTGCTTCCAATAATCATCATTCTTATTTCCACTAAACATTTATGAAGCCCACACCATTGCATGAGAAACCAGAGCAATTTCTGCAGTAAATGCCTGCACATTTTTGTTCCTTAAATACAGGCTCTCATGGACTCCTAACAAGGCAATACCAGGGTGAAGAGGGCAAAAGAGATTTCTTTCAGGCTGCTGCCTAGTTCTCACTAGGCCTCCTTTAATTTGGTTTTGGCCTTAGATACATAGCTTAGTTTAATTTTTCATGGCTGGTTTGTTTCACTCTTCGCATCAAAGTTTAACTCCTCCATCTCTCCAGTATTTTCTTATGGAAAATTTCAGTTTTAACCTTTCATAAAGTTTGATTGCTTTGACTGTTAAGAAGGTATACTTCATTCAAGCCTTGATTTCAGTATACATTCCAATCATCCCTTTTGATGAAGAGGTAAATTTGGAAAAGGTACTTAAAGTATTAGGGTTCAGTTTCAACAATAATTTATTGTCTATTGGATATAGGCACTATACTGTTTTCACATTTATTATTTTACTTAATTTTAGAGAATAGCAGAGCATGGCTATGCAGACTTGGCTTAATATAAATTTATGAGCTATGAGCTATAGGGAATTCAAATGATACTGAAGACTGTCACCTCTTGAGAAATTTGCAAGGAGACATACAAATATAGGGAGATCATATTTTGAGACACTTATTCCTCTTTTCCTGTATTTTCTGCTGTCCTACCATTTTCCCCTACTCAGGAAGTAACATTGGTATAGTATTCTCACTGTCTCTGAGAAAGGTTATAAGAAAATAACAGATACTTAGTTTCTGAGTTTGAAAATAGTTGCAGACAATACTTTGAAATAAGTTATTTGTGAGACTTTGGGCAAAAAGTTCTACATACCATAAAAAATAGATTAGAAAGAATACAGGATGATGTATGAATCGTTTTTCCAGTTTGTGAAAAGATACTCAGCAAGGGGATAAATACAGGTGGGAGAAGAGTGGCAATAGGAGCTTCATGGAAGCTTGAGGATCTGTGAGTAGAGGGGACTTCAGCCAGGTGAGCTACTTTCAGTCCCCTAAAGAGCCATGCTCACTTATGCCTTGGTGATTTTGCTCATACTTCTACATTTGCTTGAAGTGTTTTCTCATCTAGATTTCTTCTGGCTGATACTTGTCTTTCAATATGCTGTTCAGGTGTTGTATGTGTTGAGAGGTCTTCCTCAGCCCACTTCAGTCTACTGAGTTTTTGTAAGCTGAGAGTGATTAACTCAGCAGGCCTGGGTTGCCCAAACCCTGAACATTCTAAAGGTCTTTAGGACTGGCCCTTGACGACCTCCTGGCATATAACCTCTGAGCCCTTGAAATATCCTTATGGATAAGAGTGTCTTTATATAACCGAGACTTTGTACCACACCAGATACAGGTATCCCAGGCTTTTCGGAAGTTCGCTTTACACCACTTCACTTTCACGAAAGACCTGTGTTAGTATCTGTGTTTGCTAACCGAAAGAAATCTGAAGAAGATTTTTGCTTTTATGAAACATGGCAAAAAGAGAAAATAGTGTTCAGCATTTGTTTTGTAGTGAGCAGTTATAGAGGCAGTGGCACCCCCAGCAGTGAGAGTGGCACTGCCAAGCTCCTTCCCCAGAGAACTACACTCAGAATCTCAGCATCAAGTTGCCATAGCTTTGAACTGGATTTATCTTGATTTATTTTGTACATCTGTTAGCAAGGTGTGTCCTAAGGTAATTGCTTCTTCACTTTACGCCATTTGGCTTATGAAAGTTTTCATAGGCATGCTTTACTTTTGGATATCTGAGGAAGATAGTAGTTTATGCTAACAGTGTGATTTGTGGTGAATGCCTGTTTTTTCATTCCTTGGGAATGACCCCCCAGTAAAAATTCTGGAACCAAGGCTCAGGTGTCACACATCATTGCTGGGAGAATTAAGTGCTGTCCATGAGACTCCTCTGGGAGAGTACCCTTGGAAGCTTGCATTTAGTTTCTCCTGGACTCTGCTGTATGCACCCTTTTTCCTTGCTGATTTTAATCTGTATTTTTTCTGTAATAAATCATAATATGAATGTAACACACATTCTGTGTTCTGTGAGTCCTTCTAGTGGATCATAGAACCTGAGGGTGGTCTTAATACCCCATGATAATTTTATAAGTGTATAACACTTATCATACAGTCTATTCATTAATTCATTTATCCTTCCATCAATCCATTTGACCAATTAACTACTGAATGCCTACCATGTACTAGGTATTGTGTTAAGCCCAGAGGTTTGGGAGTGAACATGATAGGCAAAATATCTACCTTCAGCAAGTTTATAGTCTGATGAAAAAAAGAGACAACTAAACAGATAAATTCAATTTGGTGTAGTAGCACCTATGATAGGCATAGTACAGGATGACATAGGGAACAGAGAGCTCAGAATCCAACACAAACTGGTGTTGAGAGGTATCAGGTAAGCTGCTTGATAAGCAGGAAAGTGGCCAAGGGATAGAAGAAGTGGTTAATGCAAATGCAACATACATGCAGAAGCCAGGAGTGAGAGAGGAGTGAAATTCATTGTGGCTGGATAATGATGTCTGAGGGAGAAAGTGACAAGTGATGAGGCTAGAGAAGGGGCCAGAAAATGCAGCGTTTTAGCTACATTAAGCTACATTTAGGAGTGTGCTCTTTATTCTACTATAAGTGGGGAGCCATAGAAGGGTTATAAACAGGGGAATGAACTGATTTGATTTGGTTTTAGAAAGACTGCTCTGGCTGTGGTTTGTAAGAATGAATTGGAAAAGCACAAGGAAGTAGGGAGGGGCACTCATTAGGAGGCTATTTCAGAAATCCAGATATGAGATGATAGAGGTCTAAACTGGGATGTTGGAAGTTCACTGGAGAAAAGTGGACAGATTCACAAGATGCTTAGGAGGTAGAATCTATAAGACCAGGTGATACATTGGATGCTGGGGAGAGGGCATGAGAAGAGTCAAATATGGCACGGTATGCCTCTCTTAGAGAGGTGTGAACAACTGTGTCGCTCTTAGAGAAGTGTGAAGAAGGCCAGATTTGGGGAAAAAGATGAGTTCAGGTCTTGTCATGTTGATATTGTTTAATGATTTTTTTCTTCTCTAGTCTGTAAGCTCATTTGGTCAGCCAGTTGTCCCAATACCATTTTTAATATAATCTATTCTGCTATAACTCAACAGTATCATTCCTGAGATACTTCTCACTATGTAAGTATGTTATCAAAACAATTGTTTCAGTAGAAAAAGGAAATTAGGGGTTAGAGAGTTTTAGATTGGCAATAACCAAGTTATTTTTGCTGCAGGGATTTCAATAATAAAGGGATTTTGAATATAAATGTATTTAGTTATTAAACACTAAAAATAATAAATTATATTAAAATAGACTAAACAATCTTCTTCATTTTCTTTACATTCCACTCACTCCAGAGCCTCATTCTCCTCTTTAATCTTAGGCCTTGACCTGGCAATTTTTCTTGTCGCACACCTCACAAACACCAAAGGTAAATGTAAGAGCAAATGTTACGCCCAGGTAAATAAATATTGGACATGCCAGTAGAGTAGCTAGGCTTCCTAGCAAAGTGGCTCTGTGTCCTATGCTTTGTACACATTTTCTTTACTTACTCAACATTAGCTCTCTATCAAATCATTAAACTATAGATCACGTTATATCCTATGTATGTTGTAAAACTTCGCACTATTGGAGAAATGGTTGCTATCCTGTCCTTCCCTCCCCCCCTCAAATGATATGAAATGCCACCTTTGGAATATGCTCAATTCTCAGAAACTGTATTTAAAAAAAAACTCTCCAGGAGATTTTGGACTTTTTTTTTTTTTTTTTTAAAGGAATTCCTTTATTTTTTTTATTATTTATTTATTTATTTATTTATTTTTGGCTGTGTTGGGTCTTCGTTTCTGTGCAAGGGCTTTCTCTAGTTGCGGCAAGCGGGGGCCACTCTTCATCGCGGTGCGCGGGCCTCTCACTATCGCGGCCTCTCTTGTTGCGGAGCACAAGCTCCAGATGCGCAGGCTCAGTAGTTGTGGCTCACGGGCCCAGTTGCTCCTTGGCATGTGGGATCTTCCCAGACCAGGGCTCGAACCCGTGTCCCCTGCATTAGCAGGCAGATTCTCAACCACTGCGCCACCAGGGAAGCCCTCTCCAGGAGATTTTGATATTCAGTCAGCTTTGTGTATGATGACTTTTGAGAACGTAAAGATGTGTACTGTAAGCCAGAATTCCTCCTCTCTAGCCAATCACAGTCCTGACAGCAAGATGGCATGAACATAACATTTCACTTTAACCAGCATGTATTGAATGTATGAGACACTGGGCTAGGAGTTGGAGCTACAGAGATAAGTAAATCATGGTCTTCGCCTTCAAGTCTGGTAATGGGAGAGGCAAACACATATCCAGACGATTAAAAAAAAAATATGGCAGCATGCTATACTAGAAGGCTGTGTGCACAGACTAGTGAAGAATTCCAGGGAAGCTTCCTGGGAGAGATGAATTTCAAATTGAACCGGGATAACAGGTCTGAGTTCCTCAGGTATAGAAGCGGGGCTGAGGATGCCAGGGGCTACTGCTGGCACAACTAATTGTATCCTATGTGAATGGTACCCCCTGCCTCCACACTGCTCAGGTTATGCAACACAGAAGCCCTGCAAGAGGGAGAACCAAGTGGGGAGATCAATCCAGGCAGAACAATGGCAGAGAAGTGTAAAATAACAGATTGTGTTCAGGGAACTAGAATCAGTTTGATGTTACTAGATTGCAAAATGAGTCATGTCCTGATGCCTTAGTTCATAAAAGGGTGTCAAATAAACTAATTTCAATTAAATTTGAGAGTGGGCCTCAGGTCAAATGTTATAGATAGTTGGATCATAAGAGATTGAAAGGATGGAGTTGCCTCTATAGAAATAAAGGAATCTAATAGATTCCTAATAGAGAAACAGGTTTATAGAGATAATGTGTGGTAAAAGTACCAGGGGTGCCTTCAAATAGAAGACTACCTATGTCCTCGCTTGTCTTTTTCTTTGTCACAAGCAAAGAGATTTAAAAAAAACAATAAAAAGGTAGTAGTGTACCATACTGGTTAAGAGTGTAGTTAAGACATCCTGGGTTTAAATCACTGCTCTGCTCTTAACTAGCTGTGTGCTTGTACTTGGGTGAGCGTTCGAAGCACTGTAAATTTGAGTTTCCTGATCTGTAACATGGAAACAGCAAGAGTGCTCATCACATAAGGTTGTTGTGAATAGCATACAGCATTCAAGAACACTGAAAGGAAGGAAATACTGCAAAATGTAAGTCTAATTCAGTTACTATGTTAAAAAATATAGTTCATTCAAAATTTTTATCAGCTCTTCAAGATGGATTGAAGGTTGGTAAGAAGATATCGATATCATGTAATAATATTCCAGCTGCTGGTTACTAGCAACCATGCAAGTGCTAGAGATTACCTCTTGGACTTAATGAATATTTTAAAGATGATCTGAGCTGTAGGCCTGATTCTGAACCTGTAGGTATGCGCTGTGAATCCAGAGAGATCTATGCAGTGGGTCAGGATACTTTACAAGACACAAAAGATAGCTTTACAAAATGTCAAGTAAGTGGAAGCAAGCCTGGCAACTTAAACAAAAGACTTGGGCATTTTCAAGTGAGACCAGCAGAATATTTATAACTTGAGATAATTTCAAGAGTTTACTAGAATACTAGTTTTGTATATTAACTATTGCTCAAGTGCTTTGGAATCTATAATAAAAATAAAAATATTTTTCTGTCATTATCTTAATAATTGATTTAGGCAAGAATTGTCAATGGAGCTAAGACTAGTGGGTAAAAATTTGAGGAGGAACAGATTTGATTTAGATCAATACACCTGATCTAAAATTTAGCCGTATTCATAACAGTGCTCTTCAAAATCTCTCTCCTCCAGTAATCTTTTGCTTTATATTTGTTCCCATAAAACATTCACCAACTTCAGAGGGTTAGAAAAATAATGAAAGTTCCTTTTATGGTTGCTTAGCCTGGGAAACTTCTGCTTGGACAATGGAGAATTCAGTTCCCACCAGAGGGCGCTCAGGTGTTACTTAAGTCATCTCTTTAGATTTCCGGACCTCCTTTGTAACTCAAAATGTAAAATGCAATTTTTATTTTTTTAATATTTGTAGGTGAACTTAATTTGAGGTTTTAGAATAACTGTAACTCCAATGTTTTAAAACTTGACTATAGCTTGTTTTTCCTGTCAGATTAGAATAATTACCCAAATGATATCATAATTAGAATCCATTACCAACAACAACAAAAAGAATAAAAAGAAAAAAATAACGCTCAAATTTCCACCACCTAAAAATACATTGTTGTTTTTTTTGCAGCAAACACTTCCAGCCCTGGTTCATTGCAGGTTTGAGAGCCAAGGTTCCTTCTCCATCTCAGCCGCCTACTCTGGAACCAGATTATGAGGGTTGGAAGGGCCAGGATGAGAGGAACTCTCGGTTTCAGGGGTTCTGGTGCAAAGTGCTGACCCTCTTGTGAGTCCTGCTTCCCAGGACGGTCATGCTTTCTATTAGGCTACTCCAGTGGTTCTTAAAGTACCCCCAACCAGCAACATCAGCATCTCCTAAGAACTTGTTAGAATGCAAATTCTTGGGTCTCCATCCCAGATCTACTGAATCAGAACTTCTGGCAGTAGGGCCCAGTAGTCTGTGTTTTACCAAGTTCTCTAGGTGATTCCGATGTATACTACAGTTTGAGAACCACTAGGCTAGACACTTTGTTTTCATAAGGCAAGCTGGATTTGGGCAATCAGAGCTTCAGTATTATTGTGTAGTTCCCACTCTGAGAATCAGAAGCAGACTTCCTTCCAGGCTAGGTCTCAGACTCTTAGGCAAATGGTAGTCAATATCAAAGTGGTTTTCTACCTGCTTTAAGCTTCTAAAGGAACTTGTTTTCGCTGGTGTAAGCAGGGTCAGCAGCCCATGGAAGAAAATTTTGGAAGTAGATCTCTCTTGTGTAGAGGGGACCAAGAGAGTCAGTTGAGAGTTTAGAAATGATGTGTAGCTTGGTGGTTAGACCTACGGATTCTGGATCCACTTTACTTGCTTCAAATAAAAGCTCTGTGTGATATTGGGCAAGTTATCTTACCTCTCTGTAACTCAGTTTCCTTATCTGAAAACTGGGGATAATCATAGTACTTATAGGATTGTTATGAGAATTAAATTAGACAAGATTTCTAATTCACTTAGAACGGTCCCTGGCACTATGTAAGGGTTTAAAAATACTGTGCTTTGCACAGGTCACCTGCCATCCTGCCAGCACAATCCTATCATCTTTGGTCAGCAGCAAAACAACGTAGTCATACATTTCCCCAATTCTTACGGGAATATCTTAATATAAACAATCTCTATCACATTTACACTGGTGACAGTGAGACAGGCTGGGACCTGGGACCCTTTGCTGCAGTGTTTGCACCTGAACACACCTTTCCTGGAGCAAGGAAATACAAAGAAACTATTAGGGACTAAAAATAACTGTGTGCATGTGCAGTTGGGGCAAATTCTAGACAACGAGATACAAAAAGACCAAAAGAACCCAACTGCCACTTCTGAAGAGCCCGAAGCAAATAACAGGGTGTTGGGAGAAAAGCAGGGTACTGCGCATGCCCCCTGCACTCAACATCACCAAAGGGGTGAGCAAAGCACCTAAGCCACCCCTCCGGCCTGACCCCTGGACACACCCCTACCCTCAACCCATGTAAGGAACCAGCTCCCCCCGCCCCCCCCCCAGGGGAGCAAGGGAACGTGTTACTTGTTTTCACTCCCTCCTGCTGCCACAGGAGCCCCAGTAAAGCCTTGCCTGAATTTCTTGACTGGCCTCTTATCAATTTCTATTGATTGGGGAAGGCCAAGAACCCTGGTCGGTATCAACAGGAGTCCTAGGATCTTCTTTGGAGTCAGACAGACCCATTCTTTTAATCCCAGCTCTCCCACCTAATAGATGTCTGACTTTAAGTGAATTACTTGACCTCTCTATAAATCTCACTTTCCTTTTCATTTGTAAAATAGGGAGTATAATATCCATCTTATAGGGCTAGTGTAGAGAAAGGAACACAATCAGAGGGTAAGTTGTGGAAATAAAGCACATTATCTGTATACTACTGTCCCAGGAAATGCTATAAAGAATGCTTGGCACATAAGAGGGCTCAAAACACATTCGTTCCTTTCCATTCACAGCTTTATACATTTTAAGTGCTCAGGGATCTTTTAAATCACCAAAGCTAATTATGTTCTTATACTACTAACTTCTAGCTTCCCACTCCAGCTTCTGGATTTCTGGCCTGGAGTGACTGGGAGAGTTCTGTTTCCCAGGGGTTGAGAAGCCTTCATGGAAATTAGCTGGACTTGAGCTGACTTGCCAGTACCCTACGCAAGAGGCTGTGGGGGTAATGCCAGGGGTAGCAACTGAGGGGGTATTAGAAGAGCAAGGTGGAGACCACGCCCTGGGGAGGCCCCTCACAAACTCCTAAAAACCCTCACACATGCAGCCCATGGAAGAGCCAGTGTTGAGATGTCTGCCACACAGAGGCCAATAAGCAGCATCCTCCAAGAGAAGGCCACAATTCAGCACTGAAGCAGACACTTGTCCCTTCCCATCTCGGCTTCTACTGCAAGCCTCAACCCCCAAGCCCACTACTCAAGAGGGAAGGAAGGAGGAGTGAAGGAGGAGACCAAGCTGTCTACAAGCCAGGACAAGATCCCCGACAGGGAAACCAAACTGTCTGGCACATTCATGTGGCTGTTGGCTGGAGGCTTCAGTTCCTTGTCATATGGGCGTCTATTTAGGTTTCTCATGACATGGCAGTTGGCTTCCTCCAGAGCAAGTAATGAGAGACAGTGAGAGCGAGAGAGAGAGAGAGGAGAGAGAGAGGAGAGAACCCAGTCTGTTATTATATAATCTCAGAAGTGACATACCATCACTTCTGCCCTATTGGTCATACAGACAAACCCTGGTACATTGTGAGAGGGGGATTGTACTAAGATGTGAATATCCGGAGGCTGGAATCATTGGGGGCCATCTTGGAGTCTGGCTACCACATCTGGCCTATGTGATTCCCTGTTCATATCCAAAAAAAGAAAGTTGCTTTTTTTTTAACCATTGAACAAAAGTTGTCAGATTTGCTCTGATTGTACCATCCTTAAACCAATCACAGCGGCTGGTAGCATAAAAGCTACTGAATGACTTGGGTCTGCGTGACTGAGCTAATGTTTGTTTCAAGGGGGATAGGATGACAATGATTGGCTTAGACAAATTAGTGTCCACCTAGAGCTGGAGATGTGGTTTCCTGCCACTCAAACAGCATGGTTTTTTCTACAAAAGGAGCGGATAATACGTTGAAGAGGCATCCACAGAGTCCTTTATAATCTATTTCTGGCTCAGCATCTATTCATATCCTTTTTCCTACTCATACACTGTCATGTGCATTTACAAGCTCTCTCCAAAGGAAGATAATCCAAGTCTAATTCAAGTTCCAAGTCCAGGATCTCTGGGTGTTGTCCCTTCCTCTCCATCAGGTGTGGACACACCTCTTTACAGTCTAATGATCTAAGAGGTCCACTTCCAAAACAACCAATATGGAATTGTGGAGAAAGAACAGGATAATTTCAATAAAACTCCCATTGGAAAGAGTGGTTAGAATACAATACATGGTTTTCCCCCATCCACAGCGCATATCACATCCCACTGGATAGGAATTTTAAGTTCTCCTTGCCCTGGTTGGAAGAGAGAGTCTGGGTAGAGTGGGTAGGAAAGGAAGTCCCTGGCACTAATTGCTGCCAGATTGTTGAGGGCATTTTACTTTAGCCTGTAGGCAATGGAGAAAGAAAGAGAATCATTGCAGGCTTTTGAGTAAGGTAGTGACATGATCAAAATTGCTTTGGTGAAATTAATTTGGAGGTACTATGCAGTATAAATTCACAAATCCCCTTAAAATAATGCCCTGGGGACAAGTTTCCTCACATAAACTGAAAGTGATATTCGAAAAAGAAATACTAACAGATTCCACAGTAAAAGTACATGTATAACCCAGGTTTGTCTCTTTCCAAATAGAAATTATAAGTTGTTTCTAGGCACCTACATGAAACAAACAGGGTGGTTCACGTTGTGTCACTTCCCTGGCATTAATTCCAAATAGAATGAATGAGCTTTTAAGACTTTTTTGAAAAGGTTTGTATTAGAGGTTGACTTGGTAGGTAGAGAATGACTGAGACTAAGTTTAACTTGAAAAAGTAAGAAAAAAATTAGTAGAGAAAGCATTTTTAGGTAACAATAACCCTTCACTTACCTGTCCATTGTGAAGGAAATAATAAAAATTACTGTTTAAATTATTTTACTACTGCAAGTCCTAGACACGTTAGCTGGTTAAAAGTTTGTGTAGGTTGTGAAGCATTTGTATTTTAAAAAAGAATCAAGTTGAGGGGTAAGTGAAGCTGTGAATCTGCAGCACCACCTGCTATTGTGAGGGGCCTTTACTAGTTCAGGATATGAAGGAATATGCTCTTCATAGACAGAAAGCCTATGGGATTTCTCCTCAGATGGCCTGGAAAGAATCCAAGATAGAAAGTGGCGGAGAAATTGATTATTCCTATTTGAAATTTCAGATATTAGGGTTGAATTTGTATTTGACTTATTCCTGAGAAACATGATGGAAACACCCCCCAGAATAAAGTTGTTATTTCTCTAGTCTACAGACTTGAGTGAATATGGGTGAGTGAAATGTATAAAAGAAAACATTTTTTGAGGTAGGAATAGATTCATCATTGAGTTTCCCTGCCAAATTCAGAATTAGATAGTGGAAAAATTCTATTTATTTTGAATTTGTGAATCTGCCAGCAAACTGTTGGGAAAAATAAAGACAAGCCAGATGAGGACTTGGGTTATGGAATGAACCATAGATGACATATGACTGAACTTTTAAAGAGAAGAATATAGTTTTTCCTACATTTATTTCCCAGTTTTAGAGTCTTTAATAACTAATTTGCAACATGCTTTTCTATTGTACTGAACTATAGCAGCAAAATGGAAAACACAGCATATTGCAGTGTTGAAATCAACCTTGAGGGTCAGGAAATTGAAAATATCAAGTTTCCATAGTAACACTAATTTAGTCAAATCACACATGTTTCTGAGCCATTAGTTTACTCTTATGATGTTAAAAGAACATAATATTTACTCTGTAATGTGGTTAAGCTAATGGTTAAAATGCAAAATAATTTCATATTTTCTGCATGTACATTTTAAATCATTTTATTATGGTAGACTTGACATTTGACTCTTTGCACTGTTTTGGAAAATGGGAAAATGTTGTAAAAGTTTTTTTTTTTTTAAGTTTCTGAAGATTAATTAAACAGGAAATCATGAACATATCACAACTTAGGAAAAAGATAAGATAAACTGGACTTTGAAAGTTCTCACCAGAATTTTTTGCTGAATTTCAGAGAATTTATTTGGTCTTCCAACTGGGTAGCTTTGATATGATCTGATTTTAGTTTTCACAGTTATCACATTCTACATGGTGTATCCTTGATATCTACTAGGGATTTGTCCCAAGTCCTTTTTGAATTCATGAATACTACTATATTCATGAATAGCTTTGTTTGTTGGCTGACTTTTTGAGCCCGCTTTTCCACAAAGACACCTTTTCCTCCACAACTTTATAGGAGTTGCTGCAAAGATAATGATCTAGAAAAGGGCCAATTTGCCTTCTCAGCAGGCCCTCTTCTGGTGAACATACCAAGCACATCTTCATGATTGGTCTTCACATACTGGTGTCACATTGTGTGTGGTTCAAATTTGCCTCTTAGTAAAATGACAAAATGCTGCATCTTCAAGGCCACTCATGATTATCACATTGATTTTCAGCTGTTAAATAACTTTGCATTCCTGGGATAAATCCCACTTGACCACAGTGTATAATTCTTTTTATATGTTGCTGGGTTTGGCTGGTTAGTGTTTTGTTGAGGATATTTGCATCTATATTTATAAGTGATATTGGTCTGTAGTTTTATCTTCTGGTGACATTCATGAATATTAGAATGTACTCAAATTCCCATTTAGTTCACTGAAATTGATAAAAACAAGTTAATTCAATGAAAAATGACAGTCATGCTTTTTGATAGATACTGTGAATATGAATATGATTTTTTTGGTTGACTGGATTATTCATTTCTTGCCTGAGTCTAAGTAATGTGAGAAATTAAATTCAACTCAAGAAGTATTTATCGAATGCTTATTATGCTAGGTATTATGCTAGGTACTGGGGATATGTTGATGAATAATGAATGGTAGTTAGCAGTAATAGTAGTAGTATAGTAGCAATAGTGGGTAAGAATACTTAGATTTGACTCCTATCTCTACTACTTCCTAACTGATAGACCATAGGCAAATTACTTAATCTCAGTTTCCTCATTGGTGAAATGGTGCAACAAATAGCATGTAATTCATAGGACTGCTGTGAGGATTAAATTAAGTAATACATGTAGACAGTGCCTGGAACTTGGTAATCACTAAATACAGTTTAACTATTACTATTATTATTATTTGCTTTTCATGTGTCAGAACTTACTTACATTACTTCATTTAATTCTTGTAACAACCCTGTTGAGGAGGTTGTTAGTATTACCTCCATTTTTATAGCTGAGAAACCAGTGCTTATAAAGGCTAAGCAACTTGCCTGACATCACCGATACGGTGACTGGTAAAGCAGAATTCACACCCAGAATATGCTTGACTGCCAAGCTAGTGTTCAAATATATTACCCTATATAGCCTGTCTCTGGCTTAAAGGAGCTCTCACCTAGTTTTTCCAGGAAGCCCTGTCCAATAACTGGCTTAGATTCTTCAAAGTTTTCAGAGGAGGTCTTTTGGTGCCATATTCCAGTGACTTGTTCCCCTAAAGTAAGTCAGAAAAAAAAGTCTAACACAAATCTCATCTATTGAACTTCAACTCTATTTTTTCCTTAGTATAGAGAAGAAATTATATCTACCCATGTGGCAACCTAAAGTCAATACATTCCAGTATTTTCTCTTACATTTATTAAGAGAATTCTTTGTTCAATGGGGGAAAACCACAAATTATCTATGAGCACTTTGTTTTTCTGGATTTCTCTTTAATGTTAAAAAGTTCAGTTAAGAAACTGACTCTTTTGCTGTCTGTGTGGATACTCTTTCTGCCCTTGACTTTGATCCTGTTTTAACATTATTTTCTAGGGCCTTCTGCTGCCTGCTCATGGATTAGGTTCCTACCTTGTAGTTTTTAAATGCTCTCAATTTTCCCACCACATGATGGGCATAAGAGGTCATGAGAAGGTGGGAAGAGGGTCAATAAATAATGTGAAGGCAAAGGTACGCTTAGGGCCAAATTTACTGCACAACTCTTATGTAGAGAGAAGTTTTCTGTTGTTAATAAAAAAGGCTATCATTTTTGGGGAAAGATGACAGGACTGTGGATGCTGAGGCATCGGGGGAAGGCGTTTAAGTAGATTGAGACATAGAAACGTGATGCAGAGTGAAGGTAGGGTAACTATTTTGCTTCTACCAAGAGACATCCTATAACTTGACAATAGTCTTATATACCCTTCAGGGTATATATATATTTGAAATTTTGAATTTTGTAGAATTTTGAATTTTGTAAAAAACCAACCTGCTTCTCCCAAGGGAGAAATTATTTAACATTACCTTTCTTTCTTCCTATCCACTGACTCTTATAAGTTAATGTTTTTAAACCCTGTCTCAAGGGATTGGGCTAATGTTTCCCCTAAAAATAAAGTATTATGAGCAATAGATACTTAGAATTGAAATTCACTGTGAAAGATGGGTGAATACCTAAAAACCAGGCAACTTTCTGAAAGAAAAAAAAAGTCTTTATTTTAAAGGAAGAAAAATACCAAGTATGACACAAGGCCGATACCCACCCAGTGGCCAGATATGTTTTCCTGAGGGATTTTGTTGTGTTTATTCCTCTAGCATTTTTTCATTCCTGACTTTTGGGGTGGCCCTTCTGTGAAGAGTTTCCTCATCCCAGCTGTTATGATGTTTAATCTAGAGTTGCCAACTTCTGATCTTGCGGTTCCAAGACACAGGGTGAGGAAAACAAAGCTTTCCAGTATTTCTGAATCCTATCCTCCACCCGAATTGGAATTAGTGCTTTCATCTCTGGTCAGTCCTGAATTGTTTTCAACCCTAGCTTCATCCTTCCTCTCCCCCAGAATAGCAGAACAATTACTAATGGTAAAGATCCATGTCCACGTTCAGAGTTCAAATTACATATGTCCCACGCAAATCTCAATTTATTCTTTTCTTCCTTTTCTATCCCTCTCCTCCCCTCTACCCAAGTAAATTATGGTGGTTTTCTTTGGGGGAAATATTTACTTTAAAGAGCTTTTTTTTTTTTCCAAGATAAAAATTAGATTTTGGTTTTTAAACTAACTAGGAAAAACAGGGTAATCTTTAAAAAGGATAATCATCTGGTTTTGATCCTAATGTTAGTCCATGGGATGGCTTGATACTTCCAGTAAGGGAAGTCAAGGCATTCCATTCTAGAAATACACAAGGATGGCTTCCTCCTGCCCTCAGCCTGAATTGTTTAATGTTAAGGTGAAGTGGTCCTTGCTGGTCCTATATTTTAGGCCTGGTCTGCTGCAGGACTAGGCAGATGAGGAATTAGAGGTAAGCAGAATTAATACTTGAAGGCAGAAAGCAGAACACAGATATAGATGAAGAAACAGCCCCTTTTACCAAATGTGGAAAGGCATAAATCTTACAGTACTAAAACATGTTGCTTTCTTCTGGTGTGTTCAACATGCTATTATACTGTGAATTAATCTACCCCTGGCAATGGAAAGTATGTAGGAGATCAAATGGTGAAGTAGGAAAATGTGGTTCTTTGGTTCTCCTACTATCCCCAAGTGTCTGTTATAACACGGCTGTTCCCACATGGCTTTGTTTAAGGACCCCACACTCAGAGTCTCCACAAATTTGCCTTTAGGTAATACCCCATGCTCTGGATCTTTTCTTCACCCTTACCATCCACAGTAAGGATGGATATCCACTGACCTGAAATAATTTAGTGTCACCTTCCTTTATATACATCTGCTCCCAACCATGTACAGCTAGCTAGCTGGATGGAAAAATGTTAGCATTTATATAATATTTTGTACTTTAACAATAGGAATCTTTCAGAATTAATTCCTTATACCCAAAGACACTCTGCTAATATAACAAATTAATGGAAATTTCAGATGGTGTCAGGCTAATTGAACAGGTGTCTAGGAACAGGCAGGCTCTAGTGTCCTATAGGATCTTATGCATAAAGTCAAAACTGCCTTTGAATTTTCACTTGTTTTCCATTGAGAAAAATCCCTATAACTGCCACCGAAATGTCTTTATGAAAGCTGCAAAGAAAAATGCAGATTTGTAATGAGGGAAGGATGTTTTAACCCCAAAATGCAAAGATTAAATTGTGTCCCCAGTATTTCACAGCAGTGTGGATGGGAAAAACCTAGACTCCTGTATTGTTTTTGCTATATAATTCTAGGACTTTCATATGCTTGATAACTCTTGTTCATGTTTCCTCTTTTTCTTCTTTCTGCCTCATCTGTATTATTTATACTTTTGTTTCCATATACAAAAAAATTCCTTCCAAATAGTTGAAATTCCTATAAAGTGTTTTTGTTGTTGTTGTTGTTATTTGATTGTTTTTAAGAATAAAGGTAGAAATCTACCTTTGGCAGAATGGAAAGTATTTAGAAGATCCTAGTCACATTTAAACTATTATTGGCACTGACACTGTACATCACATCCCTCAAATACTAAATATGGTGGAAACCTTTTATGAATGAAGCTTGTGTTGAGTGGATTCAACTTTCTGACTTACAGACGAGGAGGCATGCCTTCTTTGGAATTTTTGTGTTTATGAAAACATACCTTGTGTACCATATACCTGAATTTGCATAATAATTAACTTCTGCAGAATTTAAGAAAATAATTCCTTCCTGTTTAAACATTAAAATGTGCTTCTTAAATTGTATACCAATATAAGCATACTTATTTTGTTTATCATTAAAGAGTTACATTGATTAAAATATTAAACTATTTTTTGGTTTGTTTACTCATTTTCAATTGTCAAAGTAAGTATAATTGGCAACAACTACCTCAAGATTATTTTTGACAACTCTTGAGATTCAACTCTAAAATGGGTAACTTTAAGAACATGGGCCTTGTCTAATTATGATTTTTCCTAGAGTATATATTCAGATTGCTATTCTGCAAATTAGAAGTTAATTAAAACCAGAAACTGTTCATTTTAAAACTAGTACCACAGTTTTATAGAAAGACGTTTTCCATGGCTTTCTTATTTTTATGTAAATTGATTAGTTATATTTGGCTATTTTACTGTATTAACATTTTACTATTATTTGGAATGATTAAAATGTGGTAGAAGACTAATGAAGTGTTTCTCTACCCTTTTATTCTTGTCTTCAAGCTATACTTAAACTTCTTTTCATTTCTAGAACAGCTTAATAACGGATTTGATATTAGCAGGAGGTTTAGGAATTTTCAATATTTTAATAACGTTTATGATTAAATAAGTACATTCATTTTAATAGTTCCTCAGATTAATTTATCTCACTCTAAATGAGATCTTGATTAAATTTATAAAATAGGAAGCTATTGGAAATATTTTTTAAAATGCCAGTTTAATATAAAGTTCTCTACTATTGGATAACTTTTTATTCTAAATTTATCCCTCTAGTATTTCTAATTTATTTTAAGAAGTTAAAAAAGACATATTGTGTGCCCTTTTTTTTTTTTCTTTCCTAGAGCAGAGAGTCTGGAAAAGACCAAAATAAAGATAGTCAAAGATACCATGTATCTGAAAGTATGGGAACTGCTTATTTTACTGTTCATGCTAGGATTCCATTCCTATGCACACATCACATCCAACAGACTCCTCACGTTTCCTACACTGTCCATTTCAAGCATTTTGCATTTTCCTAAAGGTCCACACTTTATCACAGGCACACTCACTGACTGCAGACGACTGTAAATCTGAGAACAACACGAATAGCACATCATGAACCACAGTAAAAACAAAACAAAATGCAGGAACACTTTGTCTAACATGAGCCCTTGAATAATGAAGCCTTTTTGAGTCCTTTCTGGGGACTTCCTGATGAAAACAAATTTACCCCCGACTTCTGCCATCTACAGATAGGTGGCGATCCTTGCCCATATGGTAGCCATGTGAGGAAATGGCTGCTTTTGCCCATCATAAACAAATTTACTGTTACCTTGGTAACCTTGCTTCTTTTTCCCTTAAATACCTGCTGTATTCTTTGTTTGGAGTAAATTATTTTAATGACTAGACTCCATTACAAGGCATTAGAATTAAAAATACTGTTTTAGAAGTAAAAATACTTTTTTTTTCTTCTGTTTTGGAAGATCTGTTCTCTTAGCAACTTTCAATTATGCAATACAGTATTATTAACTGTGGTCACCATGCTGCACATTATATCCTCCCCATGACTTATTTATTTTATAAGTGGAAGTTTGTACCTTTTGACTCCCTTCACCCATTTTGCACCTCACCCCCTCTGGTAACCACCAATCAGTTCTTCGTATCTATGAGCTTGTTCCACGTATAAGTGAGATCATGTGGTTTTGTCTTTCTCTCTCTGATGTATTTCATTTAGCATAATGCCCTCAAGGTATATACATATTTTCATGTTGTCACAAATGGCAAGATTTCATTCTTTTTTATGGATGAATAATATTTATATATATTATTCATTTTATATATATATATATATCACATTTTCTTTATCCATTCATCTGTCAATGGACACTTAGGTTATTTCCATATCTTTGATATTATAAATAATGCTGCTATGTACATGGCAGTGCATATATCCTTTTGAGTTAGTGTTTTTGTTTTCTTTGGATAAATACCCAAGAGTGGAATTGCTGGATCATATAGTAGTTCTATTTTTAATTTTTTGAGGAACCTCTGTACTGTTTTCCATAGTGACTGCACGAGTTTACATTCCCACCTCAGTGCACAAGGGTTTTCTATTCTTTTATTAATGCTTTTATCTCTGAGTTTTCTTTTCGAGCTATACATTTTAATAACGAAGATTCTTCTGCCTCAGACAGGGTGTGAGGACCTCCTTTCAAAGACTGGCTCCTGCACTTGTGCTCTTACGGCTCTCAGAACATAGTTCCTTCATTTATCTACTCTGACTACCATTCTGCATCTTTAATATTTCTTCACTGTAGTAGTCTTCTTTGTCTGAAAAAGGCCTTTTCTTTTGACTTTACTACTCTCCTGTTACTTTCCTTTAGTTCATCTTTTCACTACCAAAAGTCTTGAAAGCATCATGTTTGCTTCCTCTGCTTTAGGGTGATCCATAAATTCCATAATTGTTTGTAGCCTGACTTGGGCCCTCAACAATGTGCTGAAATCACTCTCTTTAAGGTGGCTAAAAATTGGTCGATCACTGAGCACAGTCACTTTCTGTCAACCCCCTAATCCACTGTTGGACAAATACTGAAACTCTTTCCTCGTTTTGCTTCTTTACATTATATTCTCCTGGTTTTTCCACCTCTCTGCCAGTTCCTTTTCTGTCTCATCATTCTTGTTCTGTAACTTTATTGTTACAAAGTTTTTCCTCAAGGATCTGATCTTAGCAACTCTTTCTTCATTTTTATCCATTTTTAGACTTATCCCACATCTTGGGATCCACTGTTAGCTGTATGTGGTTGACCTCCAAATCTACATCTACATCTCTACCTTCTCGACTACATGACTCTCCCTCCCTCATTTCCTCCCATATCATATTAGTCACCTCAGGCTGTAATAACAAAATACAGTAGACTGGGTGGCTTAAACACCAGGAATTTATTACTCACAGTTCTGGAGACTGGGAAGTCCGAGATCAAGGTGCCAGCCAGTTTGGCTTCCCTGTAGGGAATCTCATCCTGGCTTGTAGACAGCTGCCTTCTGGCTGTGTCCTCACATAATGGAGAGAGAAAGCTGTGGTCTCTCTTCTTCTTATGATGATGACACTAATCCCATCAGGAGGCCCTACCCTCATGGCCTCATCTAAACCTAATTATCATCCAAAGGCCCTACTTCCAAATATCATCACATTGGGGATTAGGGCTTAACATATGAATTTTAGGGAGATACAAACATTCAGCCCATAATACATATTTATAGAATATCTAACAGGTCCAATTCCAATGGTCAGCTAAATATCAGCAGTGGGATATTTTCTGGTACCTCAGTGTTATTATGTACAAAATGGAACTTGTCACCTAGATGCTCAAATCTGCCGTATCTCACATACCCCCTTTTGTGCATTAATAGAACCATCCATAAAAATTGCCCCAGAATTGAGACCTTGGAGCCATATTTGACTTTTCTCTCTGCCTTATTCTTTGCTTTTTTTACCAGTTGCTAAGTTGTGCATAGTTTACTTCCATACTACCATTTCCATTTAGTTCCAACAGATCCAATTTTGAGCCTTCATGTCCCCCTATACTTCTCTTGGCTTCAACTGTTTTCCATGTTGCTGCCAGCTTAAACTTTCAGAAGTCAAGCTCTGACATTGTTAATTCCCTGTTCAAAAAATCTTCAGTGTTGTATCCATTTATGGCTCCTAGAAGGATCTCTTTTAGGAAACCACAGTCTCCTCACTTAACTCTTACATTCTAAGGGCCTTGACTATGTAATTGACTTATTTACTCTCCTCCAGACCATGTGGACTTTTAAGATGTATGTGTAGTTTAACAAATATTTGTAAAGTGGACACCCCTGTAACCATCACCCAGGTCAAAAAAGAGAACATTACTGATACACAGAAAGCCTCTTGTGTATGTCTTCCTAATTATCCTCCTCTCAATCCCAAACTCCTTTCCTTCCTCCAGAGATAATCACTATCCTGACTTTTATAGAAGTATTTCCTTACTTTCTTTATAATCTTACCACTTGGATATACCACCCTGAACAACATAATGTTTCTCTGTTCTCAACCTTTATATAGATGAAATCATTATTTTATGTATTTTGTGTGTGACTTGCCTTTTTTGTCTTGACATTATTTTAAGAATTATTCAAATTGCTGTTTGCAGCTATGGATTGTTCATTCTCACTGCTGATTAAGACCACAATTTATTTATTTGTTTTATTGCTGGTGGACATTTGAATTGTTTACACTTTTTGGTATTTTTAAACAATGCCTCCAGGAACATTCTCGTACATGTACTGTGGTACATATAAATGTGTATCTCCAGGGTAAAGATTTGGGAGAATTGTAGAGTCATAGGGTATGCATGTCTTCAACTTGACTAGACAATGCAACAGGTTTTCAAAGAATTTGTACCAGTATATACCATTCATACTACGAAAGTTCCTGATGCTCCATATTTTGGTTAACTGTTAATATTGTCAGACTTTTACATTTTTTTCTCATCTGATGAATGAATGGTGGCATTTCATCATGGTTTTAAAATGCATTTCCCTGAGAAATAGTGACACTGAACATTTTAAAGTATGGTATCGGTCATTGGGATTAACTCTTTTGTGAAGTGATTATTCAAATCTTTTCACCATTTTTACCTCTGGGTACTTTTCCCTTGTTATTTATTTGCAGAAGTTTCTTTATATTCTGGATACTTGCTCTTTATTTACATATTTAATTAGATGTATTGCAAATATCTTTTCCTACTCTGAGGGTTGACTTTCCACTCGTTCTATATTGCTTTCTGAATTTAAATTTAGTGTATTAGTTATTTTCTTTATTATGAGTACTCTTTGTGTTTATGTAGGAAATACTTCCCTAGTCCAAGGTCAAGAAGAAATCATCCTGTATTTTCTAAAATTCTCTGTGTTTGATTTTTGGGTCTCCTATGAAAGAGGAGTCCAATACCGTTTTTTTCATTGTCCTACATTCTTTAGGAAAATCCATTCTGTTCTCACTGTTCTACAGGGCCATCTCTGTCATAAATCAAGTGTAACACAGATCAGTTTCTATGCTGTCTCTGAGCTCTCCTATTCATCTATTTTTCTGCCCCTGTGCCAACACCACACGGTCTTGATTACTCTAACGTTGTAATATGTCTTGATGCCTAGAAGAACAAATTTTCCTTTCTGTTCTTTCTCTTCAAGAGTGATGTTATGACAAGACAAGGTTGTCCACTCTCACCACTATTTTTCAACATAGTTTTGGAAGTTTTAGCCATGGCAGTCAGAGAAGAAAAAGAAATAAAAGGAATCCAAATCGGAAAAGAAGTAAAACTATCACTGTTTGCAGATGACATGATACTATACATAGAGAATCCTAAAGATGTTACCAGAAAACTACTAGAGCTAATCAATGAATTTGGTAAAGTAGCAGGATACAAAATTAATGCACAGAAATCTCTTGCATTCCTATACACTAATGATGAAAAATCTGAAAGAGAAATTAAGGAAACACTCCCATTTACCATTGCAACAAAAAAGAATAAAATACCTAGGAATAAACCTACCTAAGGAGACAAAAGACCTGTATGCAGAAAACTATAAGACACTGATGAAAGAAATTAAAGGTGGTACAAACAGGTGGAGAGACAGACCATGTTCTTGTATTGGAAGAATCAACATTGCGAAAATGACTATACTACCCAAAGCAATCTACAGATTCAGTGCAATCCCTATCAAACTACCATTGGCATTTTTCACTGAACTAGAACAAAAAATTTCACAATTTGTATGGAAACACAAAAGACCCCGAATAGCCAAAGCAATCTTGAGAAAGAAAAATGGAGCTGGAGGAATCAGGCTCCCTAACTTCAGACTGTACTACAAAGCTACAGTAATCAAGAGAGTATGGTACTGGCACAAAAACAGAAATATAAATCAATGGGACAGGATAGAAAGCCCAGAGATAAACCCATGCACATATGGTCACCTTATCTTTGATAAAGGAGGCAAGAATATACAGTGGAGAAAAGACAACCTCTTCAGTAAGTGATGCTGGGAAAACTGGACAGCTACATGTAAAAGAATGAAATTAGAACACTCCCTAACACCATACACAGAAATAAACTCAAATTGGATTAAAAACCTAAACGTAATAAGGCCACACACTATAAAACTCCTACAGGAAAACATAGGCAGAATGCTCTATGACATAAATTACAGCAAGATCCTTTTTGACCCACCCCCTAGAGAAAAGGAAATAAAAACAAAAATAAACAAATGGGACCTAATGAAACTTAAAAGCTTTTGCACAGCAAAGGAAACCATAAACAAGACGAGAAGACAACCCTCAGAATGGGAGAAAATATTTGCCAACAAAACAACTGGCAAAGGGTTAATCTCCAAAATATACAAGCAGCTCATGCAGCTCAATATCAAAAAAACAACCCAATCCAAAAATGGGCAGAAGACCTAAATAGACATTTCTCCAAAGAAGATCTATAGATTGCTAACAAACACATGAAAGGATGCTTAACATCATTAATCATTTGAGAAATGCAAATCAAAACTACAATGAGGTATCACCTCACAGTGGTCAGAATGGCCATCATCAAAAAATCTACAAACAATAAATGCTGGAGAGGGTGTGGAGAAAAAGGAACCCTCTTGCACTGTTGGTGGGAATGTAAATTGATACAGCCACTATGGAGAACAGTATGAAGGTTCCTTAAAAAACTAAAAATAGAACTACCATACGACCCAGCAATCCCACTACTGGGCATATACCCTGAGAAAACCATAATTCAAAAAGAGTCATGTACCACAATGTTCATCGCAGCTCTATTTACAATAGCCAGGACATGGAAGCAACCTAAGTGTCCATCGACAGATGAATGGATAAAGAAGATGTGGCACATATATACAATGGGATATTACTCAGCTATAAAAAGAAATGAAATTGAGTTATTTGTAGCAGGGTGGATGGACCTAGAGTCTGTCATACAGAGCGAAGTAAGTCAGAAAGAGAAAAACAAATACTGTATGCTAACATATATATGGAATCTAAAAAAAAAAAAATTGTTCTGAAGGACCTAGGGGCAGGACAGGAATAAAGATGCAGATGTAAAGAATGGACTTGAGGACACGTGGAGGGGGAAGGGTAAGTTGGGATGAAGTGAGAGAGTGGCATGGACATACATACACTACCAAATGTAAAATAGATTGCTAGCGGGAAGCAGCTGCAAAGCACAGGGAGATCAGCTCTTTGTGACCACCTGGAGAGGTGGGTTAGGGAGGGTGGGAGAGAGATGCAAGAGGGAGGGGATATGGGGATATATGTATATGTATAGCTGATTCACTTTGTTATAAAGCAAAAACTAACACACCATTGTAAAGCAATTATACTCCAATAAAGATGTTAAAAAATAAAAAAGACTATTGAGGGGGAAAAAAAAAGAGTGATGCCAAAAGCTGAATTGTGTACCTCCACAAAAAGATATGTTGAAGTCTCCAATACCTCAGAATGTGATCTTATTTGGAAACAGGGTCATTCCAGTGGTAATTAGTTAAGTTGAGGTTGTATTGGAGTAGGGTGAGCCCCTACTCCAATATGACTGGTGTCCTTTTAAGATGATGACTATGTAAAGACAGAGACATAGGGAGAATGCTATGTGACGGAGGCAGAGAGCGGAGTTATGGCAGCTGCAAGTCAAGGAAAGCCAACTCTTGTCAGGAAACCACAGAAGCTAGGAAGAGGCAAGGAAGAGTTCTCTGTACAGGTTTCAAAGGAAGCATCAACCTGGTAACATCTGGATTTTTGAATTTTAGCCTCCAGAGCTATGAGACAATAAACTTGTTGTTTTAAGCCGTCCAGTTTGTGGTAGTTTGTTACAGCAGCCCTAGAGAATTCATATAAGCGCCTTGACTGCTTTTGGCCTTTTGCACGTCTATATAAATTTTAGAAGTAGTTTGTCAAGTTCCATACACACTTGTGATTTTGATAAGATTGCATGAATCTATAAATAAATTCGGGAAGAAGTTACATATTTTCAATATTGAGTGTTCCAATCCGTGAACACAGTATTCTTCTCCATTACTTAGGTTATCTTTAATGTCTCTTAAAGGTCTAAGAAATCTTTTGTTAGATTTATTCTGAAGTAATTGGTAATTTTTGATGCTATTATAATATGACATCTTTTGTAAAATTAAAACTTCTAACTATTTGTTGCTGGTATAGAGAAATAAAATAGATTTTTGTACATTGATTTAATATCCAATGACTTTGCTAAACTTTATGTTCTAAATTCTAACAGTTTATTTGTAAATTCTTTTGGATTTTGTATAAAATCATTATCATCTCTAAATAATGATAGTTTTGTTTTTTCTTCTACTTTAGTTTCTTACGTTTGATTTATTTTTATTTTCCTATTGGTGGGCCCTCCAGTACAATGTTGACTAGAAACAGTGATAGCAGACTTTCTTGTCTTGTTTTCCAGTGGAAAACTTTCAGTATTTAAATTCAGTATGATATTTGCTGTATGATTTTGTAAATAGTTTTATCAGATTAAAGAAATTTCTTTTTGTTCCTAGTTTGCTAAGAGTTTTATTTGGTTAAACTATACATGGATGTTAAATTTTAAGTGCTTTTATCTGCATTTATTGAGATGATCACATGATTTTTCTCCTTTAATTTGTTAATGTGAATTACATTACTAAATTACTGAATATTAACACAGCCATGAATTTCTGGTATAAACACAACTTGATCATGATCTATTAATATTTTTATATGTTGCTAGGTTAGGTTTGCTAATATTCTGTTTAGCAGTTTTGCATCTATGCTTACATAAGTGAGTTTGGTCTGTAATATTCTTTTCATATATTGTCATTGTCAGGCTTTGGTATCAAAATTATGCTAGCCACATTAAATGAGTTGGATAGTATTTGCTATTTTTCTATTCTCTGAAAGAGTTTGTGTAAAATGAGAATTATTTACTCTTTGTATGTTTGGTAGAACTTAAAAGTAAAGTTATCTGGGCCTGGAGTTGTCTTTTTGGGCAGGTTTTTCAATTACTGATTTATTTTCTTTAATGGTTAAAGGGCTTTAGAGTTTTCTGTTTCTTTTGATGCTACTTTGATATACTGTATTTTTTATAGGATTTTTTTCTATCTCATCTAAATGTTCAAATTTGTTGGCAAAAGTTGTCAATAATAGGCCATTATTATCTGTTTACGTGTGCAGCATCAGTAGTAGTTGTTCTTTTTTATTTCTGATATTTATTATCACTCCTTCTCTCTTTTTTCCCCCTGATTAATTTTACCAAAGGTTTGTCAATTTTGTAAGTCCTTTCACAGAAGGGACTCTTAGCTTTCTTTTCTCTTCTCCATTATTTGCCCTCTATTATTTCTTTCCTTCTATTTTCTTTTATTTTGCTTCTCTTTTTCTAATCTCTTGAGATAAATGCTTAGCTTATTAATTTTCAGTCTTTATTCTTTTCTAATATATACAGTTTAGGTTATATGTTTCCTTCTAAGTACTGTTTTAGCTGCATCTTAAAATTCCAATATTCAGATTTTTACATTATTATTCAGTTCAAATCATTTCCTGATTTCTCCATTATTTATTTTTTGACCCATTTGACTCATTTCATAATTTCCCAAACAAAATTTTTGCAGTTATCTTTTCACATTGTACAGTGGTAAGAAAACATCTGTATGATTTCAAACCTTTGAAATTTGTTGAGACTTGCTTTATGACCCAGTATATGGTCAATTTTTTTGTTAATGTTTCTGTGTACTTGATAAGAGTGTGCATTTCACAGTTGTTAGATTCAGTGTTCTAACTAAATCTAATTCAATTAGATTGTGTTCAAATATTTTGTGCTTTTTTTGATTGTTTTATCACTTACTGAGAGAAGTATGTTAAATCTCTCTGCATAATTGTGGATTTATTTAACCTTGTAGTTCAGTTTTTGCTTTACATATTTTCAAGTCATGTTATCAGGTGCATACAATTCTAAAATTATGTCTTTCTGGTGAATCGAAATTTTTGTCATTATGAAGCCTCTTTATTTATAATTTTCCCTTAAAATTTACTTTGTGTGATACTAATATATATATACACCCATTTTATTTTGGTTGTTATTTGCATAGTATATGATTTTCCATCTTTTTACTTTCAACTTTTCAATGTCCCTTTAAAATCCAGTTTGAAAATCATTGTTTCTTAAACTAGAATATTTAGTCTATTTATATCATATGTAACTACTGATATGTTTTGTTTAATTCTATCATTTTATTTATGTATTGTTTTCTATTTGACACACCTGCTCTATATTTTTTTCTCTCCTTGCTTGCTTTTTTTTTTTTTTTTCAGATTGACTGAGTATATTTTTTAAAATAATTTTTTCTCTTTATTAGCTTGGTAGTTGTATAGTGTAGTTTTATTCATTTAGTATTTAACCTATGTATTACAACATGCATAATTTACTTTACTTAATAAAAACTTTATCCTTCTTCCAGATAATACAAGCAATTTAGTATTTCATTTCCCCTATCCCTGACGTTACTTTTCCCTCCATTTTGACTTTTTAGATAATTTCAACTCAATTGCTCCACAGAAACACAGAAGGCAGTTCAGGAAGACATTGTAATTTAATATTGTTAGATACAATTCTTACAACAATTTTAACTAGAAATCCCAACTCCATTGAGTTTCAGAGCTGTTAAGGAGCATTTCAGTCAGTTTATGAATTCTTATGTTTAGACTTCCAAAGATTTTTTTTTTAATGAATAGTACATTCTAATGGATTTTTTGCTTTAGCACCTTTATTGCAATGGACCAGTTCCAGACCAGGTATATCTACTTATCCTCTGTAGCAGTTGCTGTGCACTTTAAATCTGAAGACTCCTGTATTTCTTCTATTTTGGAAAATTTTATGCCATTTCCTCAATGCTCTTCTTGTGGCTTTCTCATTAGATGTATGTTGGAGACTTCCAATTGATCCACCGTGTTTTTAAACTGCTTTTTCATAATTATGTTTTTGCCACTTTATCTCACTGTAATAGGTTTTAGGTAAGTTCCTCAGTACTCTTCCATTTTATTAATTCCCTCACCATTATCTCATCTATTAAAGTTAAAAAAATTAAACTCTACTTTTCATTTCTAGGATTTCTAACTTATTTTTTCAAAATACCTATTTTCATTTCATTTCTGCCTGTTTTATTTCATAATTTCGTGATTTTTTTCCATAGAAGTGTTATTCCTTTCTTTATCTCTTTGAGCATCCTGAAGTCATGTCAAGATTCCTTTTTTATTTTCAGATTGTTGCTTCTTAGTTTTCCTCATGTGGTATAAAATTTTAATTTGTAGACTCACCTTGAGGGCAAGTATTTTTTCCCTTTGTCTTTGTTTGCTCACTCTTTCTCTGCTTTGTTGCAGTTGTCTGTACATAGCCCCTGTTGTCCCCTGTCCAGAATCACGTCTTTTAGGGACAGCTCAGGGCACTTATCACTGGTGATTAGGCGGCAGCACAGATCCAATCACTTAGCCAGTGGTAGCTCAGCCCAAGTCCTGACTGTGAAGCTGTCCACTTCTCTCATGTAGATGGGTACATAGTTTTATATAAGTTATATCCCCTGCAGCAGTCATAGCTCTTTCCAGCCTCCTTTCCACCCCAGTCTGTTATTTCAAGCAGTGAGACTGGCTCTGGTGTTCTGCCTCAGATAGGGCACCTTTAGTCTTCATTACCTCCTAAGGAAATAAGCTCCTGGCTGCCTTTGCCTGCTGCATTCACCAGGTTTATTGCTTTGTGTTTCTGTAGAATTTTCTTCTTTTGGAATGTAAGTTCCATAAGGGCAGAGACTTTGTTTTGTTCAGTGCAGAATCCTGTGTCTAAAACAATGTCTATCACGTAGTAGGTACTGAATAAAACTTGTTAAATGAATGAATGAACAAACGAATGAATGTTTGGCTACTGATCCACAGAGATGTTGGTCTCTTTGTAAGCTTGGCTACAGTTTAAAGATTTTCACTTTTTTACATTTTATCTTTCATTGCTATGATATTATTTGGGGTGGAGAGTGTCTCAAAGCATGAGTTTACAACATCTTGATCTGAAGTTGCAGCCAAGTATATATGTTAATACAGGTAGCTATTTGCCTAATAGGGATGCATAAATGTGTGCTGCAGTTATTAGTACTTATTCTATCTCACACAGCCAAATGCTTTAAAGTTTTATGAATCTGAGTTCTACAAACTCAAACTAATTTCCTAAGCACATCTTGATTTAATTTTCCTCTATGCTCTATTGGTAGAAAGCATTAAAAATTTCACATTATATTTAGCTTGATGGAAACCTGCCAAATATAGTCATTGAAGAAAGCTTCTCTAATTAGCCTTTTTCTGTACTGTAATTGTGAAAGTGGTGGAAGGTTCTGCAGAATATAACATGCCCAGAGAATTAATTAGAAACACGCCACCAAGGAGGATTTGGCATATGTATTAATTTTCTATTGCTGCTGTAACAAATTGCCACAAATGTAGCAGCTTAAAACAGTATCCATTTGTTATCTCACAGATCTGTAGAACAAAAGTCTGGCATGGTATAGTTGAATTCTCTGCTCAGGGTCTCACAAAGCTAAATCAAGGTGCTCGTAGGACTGCATCCCTTTCTGGAAGCTATCAGGAAGAATTAATATGCATGCTGCATTAATGCATAATTAATAATTAATATGCTTTCTTATTTTCTATATTCCTGATGCTTTGACACTTTGGACTTTGCTGGCCCTGGAGAGACTGCCCCTCCCAGGGCTAGCCAGTTCCTAAAGACAGTAAATGACTTACCTACAAGGGTGCCTTTCATATGCAAACTAACCAATCCAGAGCCCATACCCTCACTTCCTCCTGTTTTTGGGCTGTTACACTCAGGGCCAGTATTCCCTTGCTCTAATCAACCCAGGGACGGGTACTAGGCAACTAGGGACAGCCCCTATGCCCTAGAACCTGCTGAAATTATTCAAACTAGCCAAGGCCAAGCCTGCTTACCCTGCCTCGTCCTTTCCTTCCCACCTAAACCACAATAAAGACCCACATTTTCCCTAGTCTCTCTGCCTCCTGAGTGACCCTGGTGCTTCCCTATGTGGCCCTGTGTGGTGTGGCATGCCCCTCCTCTTGGCAACTGTGAGTAACAATCTATCTTTTCAATGGCTGTGGTCTCCTGATCTGTTGGCCTTACCTTACCTAAATAATAATAAAACCTACATTTTTAAAACAAGCTTATTCAGGTTGTTGGCAGAGTCCAGTTTCTTTTCATGGCCTTCCATGTGGCCCTTCTGCCTTCAAGCCAGTAACGTCATATCAAGTCCTTCTCATGCTTTGAATCTCTCTGACTTCCTCTTCTGCTTTTAAGGACTCATGTGATTACATTGGGTTCTCCAGAATAATCCAGATAATCCAGAATAATCTCCCTATTTCAAGGTCAGATGATTAGTAATCCTAATTACATTTGCAATATTCTTTTACCATGCAATGTAACATAACCACAGGAGTAATACCAGGGGACAAAGATCATGGATGCCAAAATTCTGCCTACTATACAGTGTTTTAGAAGTTAAATAAGGAAAGAAATACTGGCTTCACAATTTGCATTGGGAAGACATCATAAGCAATTGTAATATGTTCTTATCTGTTCACATTGCAGGCTGCAGTCTCTGAGTTTATCTGTTTAGAATTTCTGTGGCTAAGATAGCTTTAGATAACAATATGATTGAGAGAAATGTACTGTAAAGAATTTCTCAGGTATGAGTCTGGTTTTGATGCTATCATGCATAAAGCCAAGATGTTAAGCTTGCTTGACACTTAGATTGTGCTCTCCTCTATTTGAAATTACTTATATTTCTCTAAAGGGGATCTTAGGTGTTTGTGTCCCTTCATGCACATTTACCCCTAACAGGACATCTTAACCATATTGTATTTTCCCATCATAGTACCTTTATATTGACTTCATCTATTTTCTTATATACTTATCGGGGGAAAAATTCTGAGACATAATTATACATTGATAGTTTAAAAGCTGTGACTTACACTGCCTAGTGCCTAACACAGTTAAAAATAGTTTATCCTGTTCAATTAATACAGGACCGAATAATGCAAATGTAAAACATCACAGAGGCAAACATTTTTCAGGATCACTTTATGCTAGTATGCAGGGGCTCTTTGAGACAGTCACAAGTGTGTTCTCGCCCTGTTGAGTACTCATCCTCACTTCCTCTAGCACTGTTTTCTAATGCCGTTTTCTCTTTTCTCCTTTCTTCATCATTTTTTTCCTTTTCTTATGTCTACTTCTTGCTTTCCCTTTTCTTCTGGTTTTAATTTTTTCCTTATATGCATGTCCTAATCCTGCTTTATGGATTTCATCACTATATGATTTCATCACTCATGCTAGTTTTTCAGTTTCCATGGTTTGCCCTCTTACTTTTTCTTTTCATTGTGTTTTTCCAACAAGTGTTGTTTCCTTATATTATCTGTTCCTCAAACACAGTATTTCCCTTAGAGCAAACTATGCAACCAATCATTTGGCAAATAAATCTATAGTACCTGCTCAAGTTTATTACTAGGTGAGGTAAGAGAAGTAAAATTAATGATAAATAATTGGTAATGTGAACCTGGATTTAGCTATAGGGTTCTCCTTAATTCTCTAAAATTGTAAAAATCATTCTTAGCTTGCAGGCAGTACACAAACAGGCTGAAGTCCAGGGGCCCATAGATAGCAAATTCCTGTGTATAGTTTTGTTTTTTTAAACAATCCCCTATCAATAGACAGGTTGTTCGCATTTTTCACTATTTCAAACAGTGCTGCAGTTAAAACTCCTACTACTCATATCTCTGTTCATGTATATTAGTAGAATCCTAGAAGTGAAATCAATCCTTAAAATGTATTTACATTTAACATTGGGACAGATATTGCCAAATTACCCTCTGCAAAAGTTGTACTGTTTACACTTCCGCTAATAGTATATGAGAGTGCTATTCTCTATACCTTGTAAAACTTGGTATTATCAAACTTTAAAATTTTTGCCCATCTGATGGGTAAAAAATAGTGTCTCACTTTTAAAAATTGTATTTTCCTCATTCCTAGTGATGTCAGGAATTTTTAAAATATATTTGTTAGACATTTAAATATATTTTCTGTGAATTTCTTATTAATGTGCTTTTGTGTCCTTTTGTTTTTAATTTTAGGAGCTCTCATTAATTCCTTCTCTGTTTTATATGTTGCAGTTTCTAGCCAGTCTGTCACTTGTCTTTTAACCCTGTTTAGAAATTTCGTATTTTTATTTTAGACAAACTAAAACTCTTTTACTTTGTGA
Organism: Balaenoptera acutorostrata; assembly: GCF_949987535.1. Taxonomy (NCBI): domain Eukaryota; kingdom Metazoa; phylum Chordata; class Mammalia; order Artiodactyla; family Balaenopteridae; genus Balaenoptera; species Balaenoptera acutorostrata. The sequence goes on along the minus strand of NC_080075.1, from coordinate 46,821,528 downwards.
CTTCTTGGAAGTGTTGTGTCTGGTTTTGGACACCTCCACTCTCAGGTTAGAGGTATGTCCTTTTAAATAGTCATTTGACTAAATTCCTATCTGAATTTGACATAAGGAAAATAACAGTTTCTCTCAATTTCTTTGATTTTTAACTTTGATTGTCAGGAAACAGCTAAATCTATGGTTCAAGTGTGGTAACTATCCTACTTCTTAGGCTATGCAATAGTTACTGTGAGCTCTCAGTGATAAAATGGTAGTTGTAAACCTGAAAACAGGCGCTGGGTATAGCTGAGCAAATATGAAAACCTAGCCCCTGAACCAAAATACAAGGCAGAAAAATAGGTCATTAGGAGACCTCAAATATGACTGGGGCAGCTCTCAGTATCTGAGTTTGTGGGACAAATTTGATCAGCAGTACTGGGGAGTTGATGGGGAGGCAAGGCCTAGAAATGGAAATGGATACACACGCAACCTAGGGGAATCTGTAGCCACAGGTTCTGATCCTGTGAACTTGCAACTTCTATAGTTCACAACGTTTTACCTGCAATTCTTAAATCCCCAAAGCTCTAAAGACCTAGACTTTAAAAAATTTTGTTGTCACAATCTTACCTAAAAGGATGTATGTGACTATTTAAAGTCTTTATCCCACTTAGTTTGAAAATTCATACATTTTTTTGCTTAAATAATAATGCAGTTGATTTTAAGTTGTTCCTCACACAATACTGGAGTGTATTGTGTAATATCTGGTGTATGTACCTCCTTACCTTTCTAAAATTCAAAATATTCTGAATTCTGAAATGTATCTGGCCTCAAGGGTTTCTGTTAAGGGACTGTGGACTTGTAATAAATATCTTACCCGAAGGCCCAGATGGAATTAGCTTTCTTCTTGCCTCTTTATGGTTTCTGGTTTCACTTTCTTACATTATTTTTAATAATCCTGTTGCATATGTATTTTTAGTATAAGCTCTCAGTGTTTTTGGCAATAAGGACGTGGAAGCTAGTCTCCAAGAGGACCCGCAATAATCTTTGCCCTTGTGTAGTCTTTTCCTATATTAACTCAGAGCTGCTCTGTGTGTACATATAGTATATGGGCAACAGTGCTGGTATGTGACTTCTGAGGCCAGGCCGTAAGAGACATTTTAGCTTCTGCTTTGGTTTTTTGGATCTTTGGTTCTGAGGGAAACCAGGTGCCATGGCATGAGGACACACGAGGAGCTACAAGAAGAATCCTAAGTGGAGAGGAACGCACTTGCCAGCCATGTGAGTGAGACACCTTGGAACTGGATTCTCCAGCCCCAGCCAAGGCTTTAGATGGCTGCAGCCCCAGCTGACACCTCAACTGCAACCTCATGAGAGATTCTGAGTCACAACCGTTCAGCCAAGCTTCTCCTGTATACACAATCCACAGAACTGTGAGAATAATAAATGACTGTTGTTCTTTTAACCACTAAGCTCTTGGGTGACTTGATATGCAGAAATAGATAACTAATGTAATGAATGATAACTAAGGAATAATTAGTTCAAAAAAAGCATCTACTCTTTAGAAACTCTTTCTGCAGGGCCCCAAACCAATGAATAGATTTAATGTGGTAATTGATCCCTGCATTGCATTTCCTGCATAATTTGTACACTGAAAAAATCTGGGATTTTATCCTTTATCATATATAGTATTTAAATATTTTTCCTCTCTTTTTTCCTTTTTCCCCCTCTGACAGAACTGCTGATATAATCTTATTTTCATGAAACTCCTTATGGTGTGACTATGCTGATTCTGGCCCAGAAATAGTTTTGCATCAATGATCTGTTGCTGTGTAACAAACCATCCCAAAACTCAGTGTTTTAAAACAATGACGATTTCTGTTTCTCATGATTCTGTGGCTTGGCTGGACAGTTCTTCTGCTGGTCTTGCCTACACTGCTTTATGGAGCTGTGTTCATCTGGTGGGTCTGCTAGAGCTGCAGAGTCTTGAAGGTCTCACCCTCATGTCTGGGACCTTGGCAGGAATGGTTGGAAAACTAGGACCTCTCTCTCTACATGGTCTCTCATCAGTATTTGGACTCCTGCTTTTTTCCATGATGGCTGAGCCCTAAGAGGGCACAGGCGGAAGCTACAAGGAATCTTTAGATCTGCGCTCTGGAACTTTCACAATATCACTTCTGTTACATTCTAAAGGTCAAAGCAAGTCACCAGGCCAGCCTAGATTCAAATGAGTGAAGAAAGAGCCCCCACCTCTTTATTGGAGAAGCAACCATGTAACATTGCAAAAGAGGCATAGGCAGAGGGAGAAGTGAGTCCTTGGGGACCATTATTATAATGATATACCCTATGCTTCATTAGGAGAAATTATAAAAATTAATTTACAAGTTTCTAACAATCTTCATTCATTAACGCAGAACTGGAAGATCCAGATTGATTCATTCATCAAACATACATATATTGAGAATCTACTCTTTTGTTGACCCTAGGGAATCAAAATATATAATTCCTTACCTGAAGTAAGAAATATTCTTTTTTTTGTCTCTTCAAATTCAGTCTTCTGGGATCAGGAAATGAGTGTTCTTCATAAACAAACAAAGCAACAGATATTTTTGAGTGACTTCTGTGCTTAGAATTCTGCTATTTATCCTGAAGTGCTTTGCTAGGAGATAAATGTGGCAGCTTCTGTGAGTTATTGATGCTCTCTGCAGATGTTCCTATGGATCCCACACTCTCGGCCATAACATCTGCCCTCAGGGTGTTTGATAGGGCATCTGAGTCCTGTTTGGCTCCACCTGCCTTTCCTATTACACACTTTACCATGTGGCAAGGATGCTAGGAGTGAACTCTTATGTAATAAAATACATAATTATTTTACTCTTAAAATAATTGGAGTAAGTGTCAGAGGGAGGTTATGGAATTGTCTGTCTGTACTTTATGTGCTGAACAAAGTATTGAGCATTAGATTACAGAGACCTGAATAAGACATAAGACATAGAGTCATAGAGTGGGAAGGGAAAATACAAATCATCTGGCCACCCTCTCATTTGAAAGATAAAAAAATTGAGACTCAGAGATGTTAAGTGATGTGCTCACATTAAGGTATCTATTTAGCAACAGACCTGAAACGACAGTCTAGGAATTCTGACATGCTGACTGATGTTTTTTCCACTGATGCCTGCCATCTTAAGACCTTATATCCTTAAGGAAGAGAAATGATAATATCTAAAATTTATTGAGAATTAACTTAGAGTGTGTCAAGCAGTGTTCTAAACTTGGAGTTTCTCAGTGTGTCCTCACAACAGCTGGAGGAGTGGGTACTGTTAGTACTCCTGTTTAGAAAGGAGGAGAGCTTAAGTAACTTTCCCAAACTCCTAAGACTAAAAATTTCAGAGGCAGGTTCTTACCCAGGCATTCTTTCTCTACAGACTCTGCTCTTAATCACTGTGCTAATCCCACTCTATGAATGAGGGTGACAATACTGAAAAAGCCAGAGGAGGCTGGGAGCCTACTGAGGTTATGGAAAATCTTTAGATCCCGAGTGAGGGGCTAGGCTGGAGGCAGAGAACATGCACCTCTTGGGGGCAGGACACAGAACCAGGCTCATGGTAGAAGCCTAGGCTGATTTTGAATGAATTCCAGATTTCCCATTTTTTGTTGAACCAACAAGTCAGTAGAGTACACATTATGTTAGAATTTTTCTCCTGCACTGAAGACATTGCTGATAACATGAATGAATTAAACCTAGACATTCTATGGCATGGGCAATAAATCTTTTTTTTTTCATACTCCACTTTAGAAGTGATTAGATTTCTAGTCCATTCATTCATTCACTCATTGTTTCATTCAAGAAATTGAGCATCAGTTTTGTGCAAGAAGGCATTGTATTAGGCATAGAGCCACTTCAGGGTTACCTTTGGAAGCTGTCTCTGCCTTCCTTTTAGCTCTGATTATGTCATCCTATTTATCATGGTTCATGGTGCTTTCTTTACTTTTTGTTTTCTCGAGGTAATAGCCAAACATTGCAATTCTTAAGTTTATAGCACAAAATTAGAAAGTCATATGTCTCACATGGTTTTTGATTTGGTATTTTTTAAGGGATTCCAGAAAGAAGGAACACAAATCTGTCCTTGGTCAATTTGAATGAAAAATTATTGTTGTACCAGTTAGAGTATCGCTGCCTGATATAACAATGATATGCAATGGCTAAAACATGATGATATGTAACGGCTAAATCATGAAATAAGTTTGTCTCTTGTTTGTATAAAATCCCAAAGGGGTGTTTCTGGTAAATAAGGCGGGTCTCTTCCAAGTGTTACACCGATGCCCATTTCCTCTGAAGTTGTTTGCCCATGTCGACATCAAGCTGGCGGAAGGGGGAAGAGCATGGAGGGTGTCACACATGTGGCGCTTTTATGGGCTAGACATGGAAGAGGAACTTATCATTATACTGACATTCCTTTGACTAGAACTCAGTTACTTGGTCAAAACCTACATTCCTTTGACTAGAACTCAGTTACTTGGTCAAAACCTAACTGTGAGGGAGCCTGGAAAACGTACACCACTGGATGCCCAGAAAAGGAGGAAATAGTTGAAAAGTAGGGGAGGACTGTGAAAGCCTCTGACTTACTCCACTTCTCTCTTAATTCACTAATCCTTCTTTAAACCTACCCATTTTCTTGAATTTCATGTAGGTATTTCATTTCATAAAATTAAAAAATTATATTGTCAAATATCTTTTGAAATCATGTTCAGTGCTTTTATTTTATAGATGAGAAGTATGAGGTCCAGAGAGATTAAGTACTGTGCCTAATGTCCCACAGTTTATAGGCAACAGAACCAAGGCTAGAGCTTGGAGGTTTCTTGATTTTCTCCTTTATTCTAATTTGAAATAATATCAATAATATCTGCCCAAGCCCTTATTATCTGTTTTACATTTTAGCCTCACACAGAACAGTTTTGTTGAATTCGTTTTGCGGAGAGCCTGATATGAATATTTTTAATTAATTTATTTATCATTTATTATATATTTTATTTTTCTTCATCAAAGAGGTTCTCACTATAGCCTTTAGATGGCACAAGTTAGCTAATCCAAGGCTGTTTTGTAGCTACGATAATTATAGAAGTTTCAAGAAAAGATTATGGGAAATGGGAGCATTGAATAGTAATTTAAACAAGTAGACATGTTATCAGCAAAGTCTCCCAGCATTAAGAATCCGTCTTCTGAATTAGTCTTTATGTACAAGAGGCTAATGTTTAGAAGTGTTTCCAGGAGTTCTCTAATTCTGCCGATGTTGGGAGTCACTGGGAATAAGTGACGTTTGGGACAGATTTGGGGATAAGAATTAGGACTGGAGAAGGATTTCTGAAGTGGATAGAATATAAATCTGGGTGGTAGGAGGTCTCAGTTTTCCATGAGTTCTCAAATATTCAGGACACGTTTTATATTAGAATTATGCTACTTATTGTGGATCCTCATGGCATTTGCTAATTATTTATCTCACCAGGGTTTTCTGAAGACCTTTGTGATGATGTGTGGAGATCTGGTATTTTATGTACTCCTGTAGGATGGTGCTGCAGCACAATGCTTTGCCCTTGTTAGGGATATAGCAATTATTTGCGGAACTGAATTTTCCACTTGATTTTTTTCTCCTCATTCTTATCACTGGAGGGGTTAAAAACTCCTTTCCTAAGATAGCAAGGAAAAGCACTATTTACCTAGTGCCTCTTATGTTGACCAGCAGTCTTGTAGCTGGTGTGAGGGATCCTAGGAAAATCTGCTCTCTCTTGAAATCTAATTCAGTTCTGAAGACAATATTCAGCTAAAAAGAAAACCATAAACAGAAGAGGTAATATAAAACCAAAACACTCTGATATGTGAAGTTAGTTCTTTTGCTGTGAGCATGTGCAAACAACCATTATATACACCAAATAGATGAAAATATGTTGAATTGAGGAAGGAGATGGTAAAATGTTCCTCTAGTATTCACCTAGAGTGTGGTCTTTGGCTTCACTGTCTCTAATTTTCAAAATTCTATGATTTTATATGAGTATTGGAATCTTAAGTAGAATTTGAATATGCTAACTTCATTTTTCCCAACAATATCAGTTTCCAGGTTTATGTAATAATATGAAACAGGCAAAGCTAATTGTTGGTATTTTTGGACTCAGCATGGTGGGTCATTTCTCATCTTGGGTGATATCCCTAACCTCACCTCACTCCCAGCAGCTAAAGTCTTCTATTCTTTTCCAATAATTCTGACAAAATCCACTCTTTCAACCTTCACAATAGGGCATATGTGACTGATGCTGGCCTCAGTTGTTTCTGATATCCACTGAGTTTTCCATTTTAACCTATATCAACAACCTTCTAAACCAAAGATATGAAGTTAAACAGATGTAATTTGCTTTGCCTACTGGTAAGACAACTTGCCTAATGGGTTCAGTAACTTAAAATACACTGTATCCAGTTATCTTCTATGATTTAATGATATATCTGTCTTTTAAATATTCTGAAATGCACAGGGTTATTTCTGATGATTCTCATATTGGAAAATAATTTGTCATGACTAAAAGGTCCATTTCTATTTTGGTACATCTTACTGCACAGTTTTTGCTAGGAGAGAACAGACACCTGCATTTTTACCCTTAGTTCCCCATTAGGAGAGATTGTGAGTATGGTTCCTATTGACTGTATGAGGAAGAAGGGTTAGGAAATGCTGGGTATGAGTCAGTGAAAAAGTGACGAGAAACATCTACGATAGTAGTGTATTGGTACAGTCACTATTTTGTCTCCTAGAACAAAGTTTGATATCATGAAACTATGTTATGGCTTCACTGTGCCCCTATTAAATTTAAAAATTTTATTTAAATTTTATATGGAAATACCTTCCATAGAACATAAAATTCTGTACACCTGATCTTTTGAGTACTTTTCTCCCATTCCAAATACCTACCAATCATTTTTTTTTTCTTTCAGGTTTAGATTTTTCCTCTCTCTTGTCCTTATTCTAATCTGGACCCACATTTTTCTTCTTCTTTCCATTCTGAAGAATAGGGATTTTCATCCAAGCTAAACAATTAATTAATTAATTAAACAATTAAGCAAATTAAGAGTGTGCCTAAGTACACTGCCAGGCACTGTGAAGGTTATGAGAAAAGGTAGTGCTACTTAGTGGTCTAGCACTTGGATTTTGGACTCAGGTTGCCAGGCTTTATATACCTGTTTTACTGGCTTTGTGAACATGGGCACTTTCACCTCTGTGCAGTGAAGATGACAATAAAACACTTCCATCAAATATAATTAATTGAGCTAACCTGTGTAAACCACTGACCCCAGTACGCGGTACATAGTAAAGTCAATAGATGTTACTATTATTACTTATAATTCTTATTCTTCATTATTATTAAAGAGTATTAAACATGAAGCCTGTCCTAAGGAAATTCACAGTTCAGCTGAATTAATATTCATATACAAAACCATAAAGAATGAAGCAAAATAACAAAGTTGAGTAATGTAGATTGTGATATTGGCAAGAAGAGACTTAACTAAGGAGGAATTCATGGAGGTTGTAAGGATTTAGCTGAGCCTTAAAAGGTGGGTAAGGTTTGTGTCTGCAAAGAAGAAAGAGACAAGATTCCCTTATGTAGGGTTGTTTTTCTTGATTATCAAGAGTCTTGGGATCCTTCCATCTTTTAGGGATAAGCTGCTTCTAGGGCTAGGTTCTGGCAAGATCAGGAACACGATTTCTTCAGAGCTTCAGTGTTTGATGAATTTGTTCTGTGAGGATTAATAGAGTAGACGAATGAGTAACAGAAAAGGTAATTAAGCAATATGATAGGACAGACTGTGGCATAACAATGATTAATGGGATTCCTCAGGTGAGCACTGAGGCACAAGGCAGAACTGAGAGCTCTTGGTGTACCAGAGAAGTGTCATTAATCAGCATTACATCATGCTTGAGAGTAGTTTATTGGAATTATAAAATAGGCACTTAAAGTAACATTAAAAGTACAATTTTAAACATGTACAATTGATTCTGGTGAAGTACTATGCCAGAAATGAATTCCAACCTTCCAGAGGACTGTACCCCAAGAAAAAGAAAAAAGCTGTGCTCTTCAAAGCTGAAAGTAGCCCATTGACACAGTGTGGCCCTGCCAACTTTACCTTCTTAAAACTGTTCTTTTCATTGGAAACCACGGTAGAGACCAGCAAAAACAGAAACGAAATCTTGGCAGTGCTTCTTCCTGCCTCATGTGCCTTGTAATGTCGCCCAAGCTGTCAGCCAAGGCTGGCTGTTTCTTCCACACCACATCTCCAGGGAGTGTGTAAAGAAAGGGGTTCTGGACAACGCACAAGCATCTGTTGAATTTGGGACAATCTATCGCTTCTACACATCAAAGAGAAAAGATGGGTTTGGGGGTTGATGGTCAGGGAAAGGAATCAGGTCTTTCACCTTGAGCTGCTATTGTGGGTTCATCTCAGTAGGGGTACAGTTCAACGTCAAGCACCGAAAATCAAGTGGTTAGACAAGAGGTCAACATCCAGAGTCAGATTTGGGTTGCTAGTTTGGTGTCTCAGGATCTAGAGTAAAGCTCAAGGTTTGGAGAGGCTTTTCTCCAAAATAGTTTGGAGATATGAGGGCAGGGGAAGTAATGTAGTACAGAGCTGATGCACCTGACAGGCTCAAAGAGCTGTCTAGGATACCTAGTAATGCCTCCTCTACTGCCTACCCACTTTCATGGTTACGGCCCTCCCCTTAACTTGGGTGCCCTTCAAGGGACTCTGATATCGATTCATCAGAATTAATTAAATTATTAGACACCTACTTCTCCTCTTTAGTTTTTCTATTCATTAAAAAAAAGAGTTGTGGCCTTATGCCAAAACAAAATATCTTTCCCCTCTTTCCCTGCAAGCACCTATTCTGGTCATATTAATTCAGATAGCTACCTCATTGGAATTGCACAATTTTTTACACTTTAACCTTGCTTTATTCCTTGTAGTGGGTTGAATGGTGGCCTCCCAAAATATATGTCCATCTAGAACCTGTGAATATGGCCTTATTTGATAAAGAGAGTCTTTGCAGATGCAATTAAGTTAAGGATCTTGGGATGAGATCGTCTTGGACTAGGATAGCCCTTAATCCAATGGCAAGTGTTCTTGGAAGAGAAGAAAGGAGAAGACGCAGATAAGAAGGCAATGTAAAGAAGGACGCAGAAATTGGAATGATAAGTCTACAAGCCAAGGATTGTCAGAGGCCACCAGAAGCTAGGAGAGAACTATGGAATGGATTCTCCCTCAGAACCTCCAGAAGGAACCAAACCTTGCTGACACCTTGATTTTGGGCTTCTGATCTCCAGAACTGTGAGAGAATAAATTTTTGTTGTTTTAAGCCACCAAGTTTGTGGTAATTTGTTACAGCAGCTACAGAAAAGTAATACAGCCTTGTAGAACTTGCCTTAGGAAGCAATTTCCAGCTGAAGGGGTCCAGAAACTCGCTAACTTGCTGACCTTAGTATCCAGTGATCACCCTCTGAAGTATGTTGATATCCAGTGATGACAATTCACTCCTGAAGTCTGGGTTTCTGGGGCCAAGATAGCAGAGAGCTTTGACGTAGATGAATGGATAGATCATTCTGCCAGTTTTATTGCAGACCATGACATGATACTGTTTTGTTTTGTTTTTTCCCTGAAATAGGTGGAAGCCTTTTATTTTGCAACTAATGCCAACCAGTTTGCTATGAGAGCTGTCAAATCAGATGATTTTAAATGCTTTGATGAATAGCTAAAATACCATCTTAAAATGCAAAGTTGTTTATTATCTGTTAAAAGAGCACAGTTCTGGAAACCACAGACAAGTGCTCTGAGCTCTGGTTTCATTAATTTATTCATTAAAATACATAATAGGCACATTCAAGGTCTCTGTCTTCCTGGAATTTACATTTTATGAGGTCATTCCATTCAGTACAATAAACTTTGTTTGACTTGTTTTACTCTTCCCTCAAGTTCCTCTCAGTTTAGGTAAAAAGATCCAGACTTTCAAAATGGGTAAGAAAGAGGCTGATGATTTGCTTTACAGAACGGTCCTTTGCTTCATAAAAGGATTAAATACATGTTTCATTCATTCATTTAGTGAATATTTATTGAGAATCTATGTGGCAGACAATGTTCTATGCACTGAGGATACAGGAGTGAAAACAGCAACCTTCCTATCCTCACCAAGCTTACTTTCTAATGGGAGAGGCAGGCACTGAACAGATATACAATTATATAAATTAATAAATATATAATGGCAAACAATAATAAGTAATATGAAGAAGCTCTTTTCCCTCCAGGGCCTGGACAGATTTTGACAGGATGTGTCTATCATTTATGACTCTATTTTTTTTCAAGGGACCTTGGTTGTATTTGATTTCCTGGCTTCTACTCTTGAACCTCTTCAGATCTATCCTTCATCCAGCAATCAAAGTGATACTTCTAAAACATAAATTGGGTAATATCCTCCTGGCTTTGGCCTTCAGTGCTTTTCTTGGACTTAGAATGCAATCCAGACTCCTGCAAGGTCTTGTAAGCTTATTTCATGCCACTTGCCCCTTTGCTCACTTGTTGAGCCACATTGTTTTTCTCTCAGTTCATTCAGTACCCATACAGGTAGATTCCTTTACCTGCAATGCTTTTCACTCCAACTCCCTTTCAGTAGATTCCCTCATGTTATTCCCTGTCACAGCATCTATTACAGATTGGAAATATATATTTATTTGTTTGGTACCTGCTCCCTGCCAGTCTTCTCCTAGCTCTACCAGTCTGAAACTTTGTGAGGCGCTGGGATTATAGCTGCCTACCTAGAACCTAGCCCAGCACTTGGCACACAGAAACTATAGGCAAATATATATATTTTTAAAATAAATTTATTTATTTATTTTATTTTTGGCTGCGTTGGGTCTTTGTTGCTGCGCGCGGGCTTTTCTCTGGTTGCAGCGAGCGGGGACTACTCTTCGTTGCAGTGCGGTGGCTTCTTTTGTTGTGGAGCACAGGATCTAGGTGCGTGGGCTTCAGTAGCTGTGGCACATGGGCTTAGTTGCTCCACGGCATGTGGGATCTTCCCGGACCAGGGATCAAACCTGTGTTCCCTGCATTGGCAGGCAGATTCTTAACCACTGCACCACAGGGAAGCCCTATAGGCAAATATTTATTGAATAAATTTTAAAAAAAGGAAATGCGCTAGTGAGTGAGATCCAAACTTTTAAGAAATCAGCCCATTGCAAAGATTGAGTTACTTAAATTATTCTTATATTAAATTGTATTGCTTTCTTCATTTATTATCCTCTAGTTCTTTTGTGTCTACTGTTGTAGGCCCAGAAAGGAGAAAATTTACTGGAGTTAGGCAGTTTGTTGCCTTCAGAAATACTTTTGTGTTCCTTCCAAGAACCAATATGTTAGTTAAAGAATAAAAGAGAGCCATCTATTGATAATAAATATGACTGGCTGTTGACTATTTGTGTCACCAAGAAAGTAGGAGATGTTGAGATCATTCTTCAACACATTCTAGGAAGCAGGTCCCCAATTTGTGAGCATTCAATCTACCAGTGACCTTTCATTTTTTTTAACATCTTTATTGGAGTATAATTGCTTTACAATTGTGTGTTAGTTTCTGCTGTATAACAAAGTGAATCAGCTATATGTATACATATATCCCCATACCCCCTCCCTCTTGCATCTCCCTCCCACCCTCCTTATCCCACCCCTCTAGGTGGTCACAAAGCACTGAGGTGATCTCCCTGTGCTATGTGGCTGCTTCCCACTAGCTATCTATTTTACATTTGGTAGTGTATATATGTCCATGCCACTCTCTCACTTCGTCCCAGCTTACCCTTCCCCCTCCCCGTGCCCTCAAGTCCATTCTCTACATCTGCGTCTTTATTCCTGTCCTGTTGCTAGGTTCTTCAGAACCATTTTTTTTTTTAAGATTCCATATATATGTGTTAGCATATGGTATTTGTTTTTCTCTTTCTGACTTACTTCACTCTGTATGACAGTCTCTAGGTCCATCCACCTATAACTCAATTTCATTTCTGTTTATGGCTGAGTAATGTTCCATTGTATATATGTGCCACATCTTCTTCATCCATTCATCTATCGATGGACACTTAGGTTGCTTCCATGTCCTGGCTACTGTAAATAGAGCTGCAATGAACATTGTGGTACATGACTCTTTTTGAATTATGGTTTTCTCAGGGTATATGCCCAGTAGTGGGATTGCTGGGTCGTATGGTAGTTCTATTTTTAGTTTTTTAAGGAACCTTCATACTGTTCTCCATAGTGGCTGTATCAATTTACATTCCCACCAACAGTGCAAGAGGGTTCCCTTTTCTCCACACCCTCTCCAGCATTTATTGTTTGTAGATTTTTTGATGATGGCCATTCTGACCAGTGTGAGGTGATACCTCATTGTAGTTTTGATTTGCATTTCTCAAATGATTAATGATGTTAAGCATCCTTTCATGTGTTTGTTAGCAATCTATAGATCTTCTTTGGAGAAATGTCTATTTAGGTCTTCTGCCCATTTTTGGATTGGGTTGTTTGTTTTTTTTTTGATATTGAGATGAATGAGCTGTCTGTATATTTTGGAGATTAATCCTTTGTCAGTTGCTTTGTCTGCAAATATTTCCTCCCGTTCTGAGGATTGTCTTTTGGTCTTGTTTCTGGTTTCCTTTGCTGTGCAAAAGCTTTTAAGTTTCATTAGGTCCCATTTGTTTATTTTTGTTTTTGTTTCTATTTCTCTAGGACATGGATCAAAAAGGATCTTGCTGTAATTTATGTCATAGAGTGTTCTGCCTATGTTTTCCTCTAAGAGTTTGATAGTGTCTGGCCTTACATTTAGGTCTTTAATCGATTCTGAGTTTATTTTTGTGTATGGTGTTAGGGAGTGTTCTAATTTCATTATTTTACATGTAGTTGTCCAGATTTTCCAGCATCACTTATTGAAGAGGCTGTCTTTTCTCCACTGTATATTCTTGCCTCCTTTATCAAAGATAAGAGTGACCATATGTGCGTGGGTTTATCTTTGGGCTTTCTATCCTGTTCCATTGATCTATATTTCTTTTTTTCTGCCAGTATCATACTGTCTTGATTACTGTAGCTTTGTAGTATAGTCTGAAGTTAGGGAGCCTGATTCCTCCAGCTTCATTTTTCTTTCTCAAGATTGCTTTGGCTATTCGGGGTCTTTTGTGTTTCCATACAAATTGTGAATTTTTTTTGTTCTAGTTCTATGAGAAATGCCATTGTAATTTCATAGGGATTGCATTGAATCTGTAGATTGCTTTGGGTAGTATAGTCATTTTCACAATGTTGATTCTTCCAATCCAAGAACATGGTATATCTCTCCATCTATTTGTATCATCTTTGATTTCTTTCATCAGTGTCTTATTGTTTTCTGTATACAGGTCTTTTGTCTCCTTAGGTAGATTTATTCCTAGGTATTTTATTCTTTTTGTTGCAATGGTAAATGGGAGTGTTTCCTTAATTTCTCTTTCAGATTTTTCATCATTAGTGTATAGGAATGCAAGAGATTTCTGTGCATTAATTTTGTATCCTGCTACTTTACCAGATTTATTGATGAGCTCTAGTAGTTTTCTGGTAGCATCTTTAGGATTCTCTATGTATAGTATCATGTCATCTGCAAACAGTGCCAGTTTTACTTCTTCTTTTCCAATTTGGATTCCTTTTATTTCTTTTTCTTCTCTGACCGCTGTGGCTAAAACTTCCAAGACTATGTTGAATAATAGTGGTGAGAGTGGGCAACCTTGCTTTTTTCCTGATCTTAGTGGAAATGGTTTCAGTTTTTCACCATTGAGAACGATGTGGGCTGTGGGTTTGTCATATATGGCCTTTACTATGCTGAGGTAAGTTCCCTCTATTCCTACTTTCTGGAGGGTTTTTATCATAAATCGGTGTTGAATTTTGTTGAAAGCTTTTCCCGCATTTATTGAGATGATCATATGGTTTTTCTCCTTCAGTTTGTTAATATGGTGTATCACATTGATTGATTTGCATATATTGAAGAATCCTTGTATACTTGGGATAAACCCCACTTGATCATGGTGTATGATCCTTTTAATGTGCTGTTGGATTCTGTTTGCTAGTATTTTGTTGAGAATTTTTGCATCTATGTTCATCAGTGATATTGGCCTGTAGTTTTCCTTTTATGTGACATCTTTGTCTGGTTTTGGTATCAGGGTGATGGTGGCCTCGTAGAATGAGTTTGGGATTGTTCCTCCCTCTGCTATATTTTGGAAGAGTTTGAGAAGGATAGGTGTTAGCTCTTCTCTAAATGTTTGATAGAATTCACCTGTGAAGCCATCTGGTCCTGGGCTTTTGTTTGTTGGAAGACTTTTAATCACAGTTTCAATTTCAGTGCTTGCGAATGGTCTGTTTATATTTCCTATTTCTTCCTGGTTCAGTCTTGGAAGGTTGTGCTTTTCTAAGAATTTGTCCATTTCTTCCAGGTTCTGCATTTTATTGACATATAGTTGCTTGTAGTAATCTCTCACGATCCTTTGTATTTCTGCAGTGTCAGTTGTTACTCTCCTTTTTCATTTCTAATTCTATTGATTAGAGTCTTCTCCCTTTTTTTCTTGATGAGTCTGGCTAATGGTTTATCAATTTTGTTTATCTTCTCAAAGAACCAGCTTTTAGTTTTATTGATCTTTGCTATTGTTTCCTTCATTTCTTTTTTTTTTTTTTTACACAGGTTTTTGTTTTTTTGTTTTTTTTTTGAAATTCACGTTCTTTTATTTATTTATTTATTTATTTATTTATTTATGACTGTGTTGGGTCTTCGTTTCTGTGCGAGGGCTTTCTCTAGTTGCGGCAAGTGGGGACCACTCTTCATCGCGGTGCGCGGGCCTCTCACCATCGCGGCCTCTCTTGTTGTGGAGCACAGGCTCCAGTCGCGCAGGCTCAGTAATTGTGGCTCACGGACCCAGTTGCTCCGTGGCATGTGGGATCTTCCCAGACCAGGGCTCGAACCCGTGTCCCCTGCATTGGCAGGCAGATTCTCAACCACTGCGCCACCAGGGAAGCCCTGTTTCTTTCATTTCTTTTTCATTTATTTCTGATCTGATCTTTATGATTTCTTTCCTTCTGATAACTTTGGGGTTTTTTTGTTCTTCTTTCTCTAATGGCTTTAGGTGTAAGGTTAGGTTGTTTATTTGAGATTTTTCTTGTTTCTTGAGGTAGGCTTGTATTGCTATAAACTTCCCTCTTAGAACTGCTTTTGCTGCATCCCATAGGTTTTGGGTCACGTGTTTTCATTGTCATTTGTTTCTAGGTATTTTTTGATTTCCTCTTTGATTTCTTCAGTGATCCCTTGGTTATTTAGTAGTGTACTGTGTAGCCTCCATGTGTTTGTATTTTTTACCGATTTTTTCCTGTTATTGATATGTGGTGTCATAGTGTTGTGGTTGGAAAAGAAACTTGATATGATTTCAAATTTGTTAAATTTACCAAAGCTTGATTTGTGACCCAAGATATGATCTATCCTGGAGAATGTTCCATGAGCACTTGAGAAGAAAGTTTATTCTGTTGTTTTTGGATGGCATGTCCTATAAATATCAATTAAGTCCATCTTCTTTAATGTATCATTTAAAGCTTGTGTTTCCTTATTTATTTTCTTTTAGGATGTTCTGTCCATTGGTGAAAATAGGGTGTTAAAGTCCCCTACTATTATTGTGTTACTGTTGATTTCCCCTTTTATGCCTGTTAGCATTTGTCTTATGTATTGCGGTGGTCCTATGTTGGATGCACAAATATTTACAATTGTTATATCTTTGCCTTGGATTGTTCCCTTGATCATTATGTAGTGTCCTTCTTTGTCTCTTGTAATAGTCTTTGTTTTAAAGTCTCTTTTTTCTGATATGAGAATTGCTACTCCAGCTTTCTTTTGCTTTCCATTTGCATGGAATATCTTTTTCCATCCCCTCACTTTCAGTCTGTATGTGTCCCTAGGTCTGAAGTGGGTCTCTTGTAGACAGCATATATAAGGGTATTGTTTTTGTATCCATTCAGCCAGTCTGTGTCTTTTGGTGGGAGCGTTTAATCCATTTACATTTAAGGTAGTTGTCGATATGTATGTTCCTGTTTCCATTTTCTTAATTGTTTTGGGTTTGTTACTGTAAGTCTTTTCCTTCTCTTGTGTTTCCTGCCTAGAGAAGTTCCTTTAGCATTTGTTGTGAAGCTGGTTTGGTGGTGCTGAATTCTCTTAGCTTTTGCTTGTCTGTTAACATTTTAATTTCCCTGTCGAATCTGAATGAGATCCTTGCTGGGTAGAGAAATTTGTTGTAGGTTTTTCCCTTTCATCACTTTAAATATGTCCTGCCACTCCCTTCTGGCTTGCAGAGTTTCTGCTGAAAGATCAGCTGTTATCTTTATGCGGATTCCCTTGTATGTTATTTGTTGCTTTTCCCTTGTTGCTTTTAATATTTTTTCTTTGTATTTAGTTTTTGATAATTTGATTAATATGTGCCTTGGCGTGTTTGTCCTTGGATTTATTCTGTATGGGACTCTTTGTGCTTCCTGGACTTGATTTATCCTTTCCCATATTAGGGAAGTTTTCAACTATCTTCTCTTCAAATATTTTCTCAGTCCCTTTCTTTTTCTCTTCTTCTGGGATCCCTATAATTCGGATGTTGGTGTGTTTAATGTTGTCCTAGAGGTCTCTGAGACTGTCCTCAGTTCTTTTCATTCTTTTTTCTTTATTCTGCTCTGTGGTAGTTATTTCCACTATTTTATCTTCCAGGTCACTTACCTGTTCTTCTGCCTCAGTTATTCTGCTATTGATTCCTTCTAGAGAATTTTTAATTTCATTTATTGTGTTGTTCATCATTGTTTGTTTGCTCTTTAGTTCTTCTAGGTCCTTGTTAAACGTTTCTTGTATTTTGTCCATTCTATTTCCTAGATTTTGGATCATCTTTACTATCATTACTCTGAATTCTTTTTCAGGTAGACTGCCTATTTCCTCTTCATTTGTTTGGTCTGGTGGGTTTCTACCTTGCTCCTTCATCTGCTGTGTATTTTTGTGTCTTCTCATTTTGCTTAACTTACTGTGTTTGAGGTCTCCTTTTTGCAGGCTGCAGGTTCCTAGTTCCCGTTGTTTTTGGTGTCTGCCCCCAGTGGCTAAGGTTGGTTCAGTGGGTTGTGTAGGCTTCCTGGTGGAGGGGACTGGTGCCCGTGTTCTGGTGGGTGAGGCTGCATGTTGTCTTTCTGGTTGGCAGGACTGTGTCCAGTGATGTGTTTTGGGTTGTCTGTTACCTTATGATTTTAGGCAGCTTCTCTGCTAATGCGTGGGGTTGTGTTCCTGTCTTGCTAGTTGTTTGGCATGGGGTGTCCAGCACTGGATCTTGCTGGTCATTGAGTGGAGCTGGTTCTTAGTGTTGAGATGGGGATCTCTGGGAGAGGTCTCGCCGATTGATATTACGTGGGGCCAGGAGGTCCCTGGTGGACCAATGTCCTGAACTCAGCTCTCCCACCTCAGAGGCTCAGACCTGACACCTGGCTGGAGCACCAAAACCCTGTCAGGCATACAACTCAGAAGAAAAGGGAGAAAAATAAAAGAAAGAAAAAAATAAAATAAAATAAAGTTATTAAAATAAAAAATAGAAAAATTATTAAAATAAAAAAAATTAAAAAGTAAAAAAAAAAAAAAGAGAGAGAAGAGAGCAGCCAAACCAATAAACAGATCCACCAATGATAACAAGTGCTAAAAAGTATACTAAAAAAACCCATACACACAAAAATGGACAGACAGAACCCTAGGACAAATGGTAAAAGCAAACCTATACAGACAAAATCACACAAAGAAGCATACACATACACACTCACAAAAAGAGAAAAAGAGAAAAATATATATATATATATAAAAAGGAAGAGAGCAACCAAATCAATAAACAAATATACCAATGATAATAAACTCTAAATACTAAACTAAGGTAAACATAAAACCAGAAACAAATTTTAGATGTAGAAAGCAAACCCCAGTTCTACAGTTGCTCCCAAAGTCCACTGCCTCAATTTTGGGATGATTCTTTGTCTATTCAGGTATTCCACAGATGCAGGGTACCTGAAGTTGATTGTGGAGATTTAATCCGCTGCTCCTGAGGCTGCTGGGAGAAATTTCCCTTTCTCTTCTTTGTTCGCACAGCTCCTGGGATTCAGCTTTGGATTTGGCCCCGCTTCTACAAGTAGGTTGCCCTCTGGTGTGTGTTCTTCGCCCAGACAGGAGGGGTTAACGGAGTGGCTGATTAGGGGGCTCTGGCTCACTCAGGCTGGGGGGAGGGAGGTGTACGGAATGCAGGGCGAGCCTGCGGCCACAGAGGCCAGCATGATGTTGCACCAGCCTGACGCACGCCCTGTGTTCTCCCGGGGAAGTTGTCCCTGGATCACGAGACCCTGGCAGTGGCGGGCTGCACAGGCTCCCAGGAAGGGAGGTGTGGATAGTGACCTGTGCTTGCACACAGGCATTTTGATGGCTGCAGGAGCAGCCTTAGCGTTTCATGCCTGTCTCTGGTGTCTGCGCTGATAGCCGCGGCTTGTGCCTGTCTCTGGAGCTCGTTTAGGCGGTGCTCTGAATCCCCTCTCCTCGCGCACCCCGCAACAATGGTGTCTTCCCTCTTAGGCAGTTCCAGACATTTTCCTGGACTCCCTCCTGGCTAGCTGTGGCGCACTAGCCCCCTTCAGGCTGTGTTCACACAGCCAACCCCAGTCCTCTCCCTGGGATCTGACCTCCAAAGCTGGAGTCTCAGCTCCCAGCCCCCACCCGGCTGGGCGGGTGAGCAGACAAGCCTCTCAGGCTGGTGAGTGCTGGCTGGCACCGATCCCCTATGCGGGAATCTCTCCGCTTTGCCCTCTGCACCCCCGTTGCTGTGCTCTCCTCCGTGGCTCTGAAGCTTCCCCCCTCCACCACCCCCCGTCTCTGCCAGTGGAGGGGCTTCCTGGTGTGTGGAAACTTTTCCTCCTTCACAGCTCCCTCCCAGAGGTGCAGGTCCTGTCCCTATTCTTTTGTCTCTGTTTTTTCTTTTTTCTTTTGCCCTACCCAGGTACATAGGAAGTTTCTTGCCTTTTGGGAAGTCTGAGTTCTTCTGCCAGCATTCAGTAGGTGTTCTGTAGGAGTTTTCCACATGTAGATATATTTTTGATGTATTTGTGGGGAGGAAGTTGATCTCCACGTTTTACTCCTCTGCCATCTTGAAGGTCCCCCTACCAGTGACCTTTGCACACTAAAGTCCCCTTCTTTAACCAGATAGTTTCATCTTCCTTCCAACTATGGAAACTTTTGGTGCTCTTAATGTTGCTTGAGGGAGCAGATGCCCACAAAACCAGTTTCTCTCTCTTTGTAAAGTCAAAGTAAGAAATCACCATTGCTTCATGCCCAGTGTGTGCCAATACTGGAGGTTCAGAAATGGCTGGCAAAGTCCTTGCCTCCTAGAAGGAGCCTCAAATCTGGTGGCTTGGTGTCATAGCTCTACCCATGGTATAGTTCAGCTTCATTTTTCATTAGGTAGGATTTTGTGGGCTTATCTAGAAACCTCATAGCCTTTCATGATATTTAAAAGGAGGAATGCAACCAGAGTGCCATATAATAAACCTCCAAGGAAAATTTCAGAACTTAATTCACCCACAAAATAAGATTGAACTTCACTTTTTTATTCTCTGGAGAGAATCAGAAAACAATTTCTTACTTAGCCAAGAACGCTTTTATATTTTCTAAAATTTTTATAGCGAATATGTCCTTTTTATAAAGAAAAAAATTATTTTTAGAAGAAAGGAAATGGATTACAATAGCATAAGTATAATAAATAACAGAAGGACACATAGTGATAGAGGCCAGGGTAGGAAATGTGCACACTGCTGGGAATCACTCACACGTGATGCTGGCAATCTTTGGGGGAGCTCTTGGCCTCAGCCTGAAGAGAAATGGATGCGAAAGAGCAGATTTGAAACCCAGTCCTTACACTGATGTGGTCTCTTGAGACTCAGCTTTGACCTTTCCCTTTGGAAGATGGGTCTAACTTTTGAAAGCATATTCTAGTCTCCATTGGACAATGCAGAAGGTGGCCAGGGAAGGTGTATGCAGTCAGGCTTGGAACCTTCAGACTGTTGTGTGAAAACTAACCTGGTCCCACTTTTTTTTTTTTTGCTTTGTTTCTTTTCTTTTTAAAAAAAAATTTATTTTATATTGGAGTACAGTTGATTAACAATGTTGTGTTAGTTTCAGGTGTGCAGCAAAGTGATTCATTTATACATATACATGTATCTATTCTTTTTCAAATTCTTTCTGGACCCACTTTTTTTCTCCTTATTTCTATCTGCCATTAGGGCTGCTGAAGTACAGATACTGCCATTTTATGGTATGCTTCCCCTCTTTCCATCATCTATTCTTGATATTCAGAGAGGATTAAAAGTGAGTCCCATAAAATCCTCTTCTGGAACCTGCTCATTTAGAAGTTAAAAAGAATTAAAAACATCATTAATAGTTTTCATATGTGTGGCACTTTATAATCTACCAAGTGGTTTTCTTTTTTAAAAATTAAAAAAATTAAATGTGGTAAATGCACATAACATAAAACTTAGCATCTTAATCATTTTCAGGTGTATAGTTTAGTAATATTAAGTACATTCACGCTGTAGTGCAACCATCACCACCATCCAGCTCTGTAACTCTTCTCATCTTGCATCATTGAAACTCTGTATCCATTCAACAATAATCTACCAAGTGTTCTGTCACACATTATTTCATATTTCAGGCTCTTCTCTATAGCCCTGCAAGTAGGAGGGAAGATATTATTAGCTCACTGGAGCTCAGTGGTTAATGAGGCAGGCTCTGAAATAAGCCTAGCTTGTTTGAACTTCGCTCATGAAATATTAATGGTTAATAACAGAACGTGCCTTACGAGGTTGTTGTGAGGATTACATGAGGTCATTCATAAAGTGTTTAGAATGCCATAAACATACAGATGCTGGCATTAATCATTCCCATTTTGCAGATAAGAAAAGTAAGACTCAGAAAACTTGAGCAATTTGCCAAAACTCACAGAATTAATAAACAAGTGGAAACGTCAGCTGTGGTTGACTCAATGTTCTTTTATACCAGTCAAGAATTAGTCAAGTCCCAGCTCAGTACCAACACAGACAGCATGTTATAATCCAGATTTTAGGCTAGTAAAAGGAGGTGATTTCACTTGAATCTTATTCTATGTTTTGACTTCAGAGTCAAGGCCTTGCAAACTTCTTTATCAGCCCTGGAACCCCACTGGTGGTGTGACATAGCCCTGACCTTAAGGCATGTTAGGAACCTGGGAGAGCAAGAGCTAGGGATGGAGAAGTTAGAGGAAAGGTGAATGAAGGTCAAATAGGAATGAGGTAAATTTAGTCTAGTTCTAAGCTGGCACTGGAGGCCCAAGGGGAGTTTCTTTTTGGGGTGACTGGCATAGGGGATGATTTTAAATTACAGAATAGCAATGGTGAAGGAACCAGGCAAAGTAGGGTTATGCTAGAAAGCCTGTCTCAAAAGAGGGTGGAGAATAGGATAGGTTCCAAACCCAAGGCACAGGTTTACATGCATATGTGCATGTGTGTGTGTGTGTGTGTGTGTGTGTGTGTGTGTGTGTGTGTGTGTGTGTGTATACCTAAGCAGGTACCTGAGATATAAGGCAGGATTGATGGTCTCCTCACCTTCCTGACCCACTCTTTGTACCAGGGCCCTGGGGATGTGGGAAAAACAGAGGACCCTCTCCTGCCCTAAGAGAGGCTAGAGGCTAGGCTGAAATGGGCAGAAAGGCTATCTGTTCACCTTATAGTTTAGGGATTGGTGAGGGTGGCAAAGAAGGTCTGCTACTGATAGCACCATGCAAGTGCCTGAGTCTTTGGCTCTGGGGTAGAAGAGCTCTACAAATTATTTCCAAATCCCATGTTTAGAGATTTAAAACTCTTGGTCAGTGATTCTAGGAGTGAAGTGGGGCAGTCTTTTACATAGCTGGTTGCTCCCTTCAGAGCTGGCATGGGGCTAGGACACAACAGGAGATTATACAGGTAAGACTAGCAAGATGAGCTACAGAGCCCTTCTCCCATTTCCTGTTTTTGCCACAGGGACCATCTTTATCCACACACCACCCCTTCCCTCTGCCTTTTCTCTGTACTATTAACCTCTTCTTTTCCATGGCACTTTTTTTTTTTTTTTTTTGCATATAAGCATGTTCAAATCTCTTATATAATTAAAAACCAAAGAAAGGAAACCAACAAAATAACCCCTCATCCTTAGCTCCCTGTCCCTTTTGATTACTCTTCTTCATTCTTGCCTCTCTTCATGGCCACCCTACTTGAAAGGGTTGTCTCCATTTGCCAGTTATACTTTCTCACTTCTCAGTCTTGCCTCAATCCACTGTAACTTGGCTTCTCTCTCCACTAAAACTGCTATTGCCAGAGACACAGAGTTCTCTACAATCCCAAATCCTATGGTTACCCTTTCTCCTTTTGATGATAATGACTGGGTCTGTGCTTTTCACTGCTCTATCCTCATTACCCAGTAGCACATCCCTGGCACATAAATATTTGTGCTTGATAAGTATTTGTTGAATTGACCTCTCTGTGGCATCTGATGCTTTATTGTTCTCTCCTTTCTGTTCTTTCTCTGGCTTCTTGCTTGCTTTCCTTCCTTGGCTAGTTCCCTAAAGGTCAGTAGACCCCAAGGGCCTGTCCTTTGGCCTCTACTTTTTCCAATCTGTAGACTTTCTCTGGATGATCTAATCTAAACCAATGGCTTCAACTGTCTGCTCTTAGATAGTGACTTCCAAATCTATATCTGTAGCCCAGACACTGTATTCTAACTGCCTGCTAGAAATCTCCAGTTGAATGTCTGCTATGTACCTTAAACTCAACATTTTCAGAATTGAATTCATCAGTTCCCTCCTCAACCAGCCTTTCCTGTGTGCCCTTCGCTTAGTTAACACCCACAACGTACCCAGTTGTTCAAGCCAGAATCCAGCTGTGTTTCATTCCTCATTCTTCCTCATCTCTCACATCTAGTAAGTCATGAAATTCCACCAGTTCTGTCTTCCTAATAGCTCTCAGATCCATCTCTTTTTCTCTAACACTGCCATCACCCAAGTCCAGGCCACTGTCACCTCTCCCTCTATTGCAGTGGCCTCTTCATTGTTCTCTTTGGCCCCTGGCCTTCCTCAGCCTCTTTGCCTCATCTTCATCCTGCTTGGCAAGGATAACTTCGAGTCATTTCTTAAGTTCCACTTAATGTCACTTCCCTTAGAAAACTTACCTGACTAAGCCCTCCCTACCTGTGAGCCCTAGGATATGTTGAGTGCTTCTGTTATATGTGTTCCAAGCACTTAAATCATCCTATTATAATTGCTTGTTTAATTGCTTAATTATCTAACACACTAGATTATAAATTCTCTGTTTTGCACTGCTGTGTTTTTAGCACCTAGCACAGAGCCTAGAGCACATAGTACATAGTAGCACATAGCACATAGTAGGTACTCAACAAATATTTGTTGAATGAATAAGTGAAAAGATTCTCTAAACTGAAGGAGCACCATTTTGTAGTTCATCTGAAAATAAATGAGGTCAGTTGTTTAGCAAATAAATTTATGGTATATGTAAACCTCCCACTCACAGTTCATGTGGTTGATGAACCTCAACTATGTAAGTGAAACCTTATTTTCCAAATAAAAATATTCGGTGTGAATTGTAGCGTCATAACTTTTGGTGCTCATGACAACAAGTAGCTGCAACAAACAAAATTAGCAAAGAAACAAAGGTAACAAAACCTCATTTATTCATCCAGATCTTTTCTGTTTGACTCTGCAGGCTTAACAGTTCAATAATTCAGCTGCAAATTTGTTAAGATTCATTGCTTTCCAAGTCTATCACATGCTTAGGCCTATTTGCTTGTCTCTTCTGGGAAACTATTTGTCTGCTAGTGGCCCAGAAAACAACTTTTATCAATGTTAATTACTCAAAGATTAAGAAAGGTAAAATGAGAGTTATGTAACAGAGGGTTTGTTTTGCTCCTGGTTTATGTGGTAGTGAGAACGCATACTTATTCTTGGGAATTCTCACAATGATGTTATTTTATGAATGATAGGTTTTCTTCTTGTATCACTGTGAATAAGGTACTAATTTCCATCTTCCTATCCCCATCAATTAAATAACTTTGTCCTCCTGTACCTCCTGCACCTATAATTAAAGTTTTGAATTATTTACTATGTATTATTCACTGCAGTGTGAGAACGGCCAAAGCAGAAGGAGCTGTGTTCTAGGCCCTCAGTCCTTGTGGAAGCAGTGATCCAAGCCCTTGTGAAGAACGTGGGGCTGGGTTTGAGGAAGTAATTGTAAACAAAGCCTGGAAGGCCAGTGTTCCTTTCTGCTTAGCCATCAACCATTGTTTTTGGAGTTAATACAACCACTTAGATTGAACTTGAACTTGAATGCCTCAACTGTAAGGGTGAGGTTTTTTTTTTGTTTTTTTTTTATGGTTGTGTTGGGTCTTCGTTTCTGTGCGAGGGCTTTCTCTAGTTGCGGCAAGTGGGGGCCACTCTTCATCGCGGTGCGCGGGCCCCCTCACTATCGCGGCCTCTCTTGTTGCGGAGCACAGGCTCCAGACGCGCAGGCTCAGTAATTGTGGCTCACGGGCTTAGTTGCTCCGCGGCATGTGGGATCTTCCCAGACCGGGGCTCGAACCCGTGTCCCCTGCATTGGCAGGCAGCCTCTCAACCACTGCGCCACCAGGGAAGCCCAAGGGTGAGTTTTTTACCAACTGAAAAGCTGGGAGCAGTAGCTTTCTTTTAGAGTTGCAGTCCCTAGAACTATGGTTGTATAAATATATTTATAATATTACAACATGTGTATAAATCTATTTTAAGGGAAATAACTTCACTCTTTTCTTCCTCCCTTTCTTTCCTATTATAAAAAATTAATATTTTCCTCTTTTCATCGAAGTAATATGAGCACATAGTTGTAAAGTCAAATAATGCTAATTGGCTTAGGCAAAATCCAACATTCTCTTAATTCCTCTGCACTGCGTTGCCTCTCGTCCTTCTGGCTGCCCCCGCCTCCCTCAGGTAACCATTTTCAAAATCTTTAGCTGTTTAATCCAGTATTTACTTTTCATATCAAAATACTATGCATATACTGCTATTGTTTGATTCAACATTTTTAGACATTATTTATTTTGGCCTTCTTATACTTCCTTTCCCCATTCCATTCCTTCCAAGTTAGTAGAGTCACAATTTTTGGTTGAATTCATATTCAGTGATTTATTATAACTGTTATATAGTTATATATTTATATAATTTGAGATGTATGTAATTATATATAATTCATATAATATGAAATATATGTGGTTTATGCTGTGTATAATTAATCACAAAGTTATACTATGTATACTATATATATAGTTTGTACTATATATTACATATATAGTTTAGACTATATATACTATAGTATTTAGTCAAATATGTATATAGTTTATATGATATATAGATTATAGTATACACTATATTATATATAGTATATATACTATGTAAAGTTTAAACATACTAAAACATGGTATGTATATATGTATATAGGGTGTATATAGTTTATACTAAAATTACATTTCTTATACAGTTTCTAAGTTATCTTGGAGTTAATAATTGTTTTGTATTTTCATTTGCTTAGCTGTTTTATTTTTTGAATCTGTGGCTGATTCTTTCTGAAAGTGGCTCCCAATACAGCTTTCTACATGATAAAATCTGTAGGATAATCTGCAACTTCCATTTTATTTCTTTCCAAGAAAAATCCATCCTATCACCTTTTATCTTCCTTTTCCAATCAGGATTGGTTGCTTTTTAAACCTGTGACACATTTGTTTATGAGGTATTCATTTTGACACCATCTTGAGAATTCTTTCTCTACTGTGCTGAATCTTCCCTTCTCTTGGCTTATTCCATCACTTGGCTTATTCCACACTTCCATCACAAGTGTCTGTCTTCTTTTTTTGTACTCCTTGATGATTTTTTGCATTATTATTGTTGATGTGGGACTTTGTTAACCCTTAGTTTTAGGTCTACAGTGATTTGAGACTTTTCTCTTTCTGACTTCAAAGAGAAAACTTAACTTGGGTAGATATTGCACTTGTGGTTAGAATTCCATTAATCTTGGAGAGGGAGAACAAGAGAGCTGATTTTTTTCTTACTATGTGTACTTCATCTTATGTACTTATCCTAACTATCCTTTGAGGTAGGATTATTGTACTCATTCTATAGAGTACAGTAGAGTAAATGGAACCAGATTCACATATCTAGGACCAATGCAGCTAGGATTTAATTCAGGTCTTTTCAACTCTCTGACCTTTGCTTTTCTCACCCCGATATTTCTGCTGAGCTTTGTCTGGGTTTTTCCTTTAGCTTCTTATTTCCAGGTGAGATGTACAAAATCATTCGTTTCACCACTCTTTGAAATGTCTTCTTTAAAACCTTTTAGAACATGAAGGCGCATTTTTATTATCATTTAAATCAAATATTTATTGAGTACCTACTGCTAAGCGTGGGGGATACAGAGAGTTCTAAGCCAGCCTTCACATCCATAGATGCATAGATAAAAATACCAATACTTGACAAGTAGGTTTGTGTTTTGGGGGAGCGGGAAGGGGAATTGTCATTCTTTGTAGATTGTTTCTGAGTGAAACTGATTGACTTTCTTTATCCAGACTGATTTCTTTTTTCAGATAAAAATTTAAGAAAAATGTTTTTCAACAGATGCTGGCCTTTCTCATTCTCTTCAGTATACCATTGTTCTTGCTGGTTAGATTTATGGTTCCATTTTTCAGGTATGTTTAGTCCTGTGCATTGTTTCTATTGCTTGTCTAAGCTGATTATATTGTTAGTGCAGTGTTCCCTTGACATCTTTTTTTTTTAAATTAATTATTTATTTATTTATTTTTGGCTGTGTTGGGTCTTCGTTGCTGTGCGTGGGCTTTCTCTAGTTGCGGTGAGCGGGGGCTACTATTCATTGTGGTGCGCGGGCTTCTCATTGCAGTGGCTTCTCTTGTTGCGGAGCTCAAGCTGTAGGCATGCGGGCTTCAGTAGGTGTGGCTCGTGGACTCTAGAGCACAGACTCAGTAATTGTGGTGCATGGGCTTACTTGCTCCGCGGCATGAGGGATCTCCCCAGACCAGGGATCGAGCCCGTGTCCCCTGCATTGGCAGGCAGATTCTTAACCACTGAGCCACCAGGGAAGTCCTTCCCTTGACATGTTGACATCACTGATTCTTTGCTGTGTCCTTCTAAGTCTACTGTCTTAAGAGACTTCACTTTTTAAAAAGTTTCTCTAATTTAATAAATGGTGCTCAACTGGGGGTGGTTTTGCCTTCCAGGGAACATTTGGCAATGTCTGGAGACATTTTTGTTCTTCACGACTGGGGTGGGGCTGGAGGCTGCTACTGGCATCTGTATACTGCCATGCACAGGACAGCTCCCCAAAACAAATAATTATTTGGTCCAAAATGTCCACAGTGCTTGACTCTTGATAATAGTATTGAGAAATCCTGATTTAATGATTTACGAAGTTTAGAGTAGTCACTTTCTTTAGGTTAATAATACTTCTAGCATTATGCATGCCATGCGGGTTCTTATCAGAGATTCATTTTGAAGCCTTCCTTTTTTTTTTCTTGAGAGATTCCAAAATAACATCTGACACTGTTGTTTTTTTGTTTTTTTGTTTTTGATAGAAAACATAATACAGTGGTCTGCTTTTATAGTTGCAGGTGTTTACTCTGGCACGTAAAACAAGACTCTCTCACTTGAGGCATTTCCAATAGCACATTTTTTGTAAATCTTAACTATCGCTTTTTTACCCTTATTTACTCAAGGGGCTTCATAAATCAGTGAATAAAGAAAGGTGATTGCATTTATAAAGCTAACATAATAGGCCCTCATTTTAACTTGGATCTTTTTTTCCTAAATGTTACTGAATGAAAAATATATTCTTAGCAAAGTCTTTTTAAGACCTGATCATTTTAAAGGGATTCTCAGCATGGACACACCATGACATTTGCTCATGAAGTGATTTAGCATATGTGCTGAAAACTCTGAAGTTGAGAAACTGAACTAGATCAATTTTTCATTCCCTCTGGTTGAACTTCAAGTACTAATAAACACTATAGCATGAAGACATGAGGCTGTTTTGGATCTGAGGCTTGGTTTGCAGTCTTGGTGAAAGATAGTTTGTTTGGTTATTATTTTTTCTTGTGCTTAGGTTTTGAACTAAGATACAAAAGGAAGTAGGAGAGTTAATGGTTTGCTCTGAAGTTTTAAGAAGAGGAAAGGGAGAATTTGTGTTCACTCTACTTGCTGATTAGTGCATCTTAAACCCCAACCAGGCAGATGACTTCCAGACTCCCTGAAAAGAAGTGTTGCTGTGTGCTCCTCATGGTTTCCTACACACATGGCCTTTTGAACATGGCAGCACATTTTATACTATATAAATCAAGTGTTTATTGACTACATATTGTGCTAGGTGTGGGGAATTTCAGAGAGTTATAAGATGTTGTCTTTGCATTTAAGGGATGCATACATTAATATATTAACAGCTTTCCAAGTTAGAACCCGCTAGCTGTGGAAAGGGTGGGACAGGCAATTTTTGCTACTGCAGTTTCCTTTCCCATCTCATGTGGCCAGCCCTGCCTTGAACTAGCTGTGAGGTAAAGTCTGCTCTCCAAAGGATTTGCTTGGTATGACCCTCTTGTGTCTAGTGTGCTGAGCCTGGTGCACTGTGGCTCTTGGATATCCACATGGATCCTGGGGATTTGTGTCTGTGGCTAGGCCTCCTTGGCTTGGTGGTTGACTCAGACCACCTTTTTTGGATTACTGACCTCTGTGCCTTGCCTGTCTCTCTCTTCTGCATCCTGTCTTGATTTTGTTCTTTAGCAGCTTCTGTGAGGCGATAGACTGCACTGGCCTCACAGCACCCCTACCTTCACTAAGCTGATACCTTCTGCCACTCCTTTCTCCCACCCTGGTCATGTTTTCCCCCCTGCCAGGGAAGATACCAGGCTTCATGGAAGAGGTGGGACTTCAACTGAACCTTGTGCAAAGCAGGGTTTTGAAAAGATTAATCTGCGAAGGGCATGCACATTGTAGTGAAGACAGGGAGACTTCATGGAAGTTTTACAATAGCCCAGCATCAGGGAATAAAGTCCAAGTTGTTGGCAATAAGGAAAGAGGAGACTGATGCTAGTGAGGTTACTAAGGAAGAATTATCTAGACTGACTGGGCAAAAGGAGAAAAGGAGGATCCTTTGAATTCTTAGAAATGCTAACTGTAAAAATAAAAAGTTTTGCTTTGAAGGTAGAAGTGACCATCTGGGGGAAAACATGAGAGACCTTTGAGGGATTGTCTCCCACCAGGATGACCAAATGTCCTGATGTGCCTAGGACTGAGAAGGTTCCCTGGACATGGGAGTTTTGGTTTCAAAACCAGGATGGTCCTTGGCAAGCCAGGGAATTGGTCACCCTACCCCCAACCAATGCCAACATCATATGGTGTAGGGTTGAGTAAGAACTTTTATCTCTTTTGGCGGGAGGCTCTTTTGACGCTCCAAGTCAACTTTGTCTGGGTCATCTTGGACAGGTATTTCAAACAGGTGTTGGGATTTTAGTCAAAGAGGTTGAGATTTTATAACCTGGGGAGATGGCCACATATGAGTATCATGTGCCTTTGTGAGCATAGCCAAACTTCATGCTTCCATTTTGGAGAGAGGCAAATTTAAAAAGTAAAATCTTTCATTTCAATGTACTTTTATCCTTCTCCCACCAATCCTTTAACCCCTGCCCATCACCCCCCAAAAATCAAGGTTCAATTTGCATTGATTAAAATGTTTTGCTATTTCCTTTATGATTTCTTTCCTTATCACAATGGATGATTTAATGCCTACTGAAATGGCTCAAAGAAAGAACCAGAGGGATGAAGAGAAGATAAGAACAGAAAGGAAAGGGGAGAACTCTGAGAGTGGACAAATTGTTGAACTTGACTTTGCAATACCCAAGGACAAGTATCTAGTAATGCTCTTCTGTGTGGTACAGATGAAGAGCTCAAAGGGCTTTGAGCAAACAGGATACATGCTGAACATTCATGTACTGATGCTTATGCATTTAGATCAGAAGGCTGAGCTTCAGAATACCATCCAGAACTAATTTACTTTTAACGTAGATGTTGTTACAACAAATTTGTGTGGGTTTCCAGCCATCTGCAAGCTGGAAGCAGTGAACCCAAAGTTTGCTTCCAGGGATCGACATGTGAACATCAGTGCAAAGTGAACACTGATAGTTTGATAGTATGGAAAGGGACAGAAATAAAATTATAAAAATTTGCCGAAGTAACCAAGAAAGCATAGTGGCCTATTGAATGTAGGGGCAAATAATTTTATGCATCGGTTATTGTTTTATACACCAATGTAAAATAACTGATAGTTTAAAGATGACCCTAACTCATCAAGAAAAAGTCAAATACATTTGGCATACCTTGTTGGAGACCCACCAGAACTATTTAACATTTAAAAAAGAGTTTCTATCAAACTCTTACATTGGCAAGTCTTTCTTTATCTGAAAAATTGACTTCTTTGGAATACTTTATTCCAGAAACTGCCAATAAGGGAAATGTTACTGCATGTTTAAAGCAAACAAGATGGAGGAAGCTAAGGGAGACTCAGGACTTTATGTTAGAATATTAGGGACCCTGAATTTCTGAGAAAACTGACTGGCAATCTCCCTGTTCAGCTGGGGCTGCACAATGGATGCCAACTGTAGGACAAAGCTGAATCTTGTAGGTATTCTGTTGCCCTGACTGTCGGCAAAGAGCCATCACAAGCTTAAGTACGGCCCCAAGGGGCGCATACATTAAAGAAAAAGCAAGAGCCAGTGCTCCAAAATGGCTTATTTAAAATGCAAAGGGTAACGAGAGCTACATCTGGGGAAAGACCAGCTCTCAGAAGCAGGAAAGTAATACCAAATCTTGGTTAAAGTTGCTTACTCTTGAACTAATTAGCTGGGGATTGAATTCAGCATGAGAAGTCAGATTGTGGGTTAAGAGTGAAGGAAAATGTTATTTTTTCTCTTAGATACCAGCCTGACACTTCAGAATGTAGTAGCAGGCAGCACATGAGATTCAGCCAATTTGATGAAATCGCAAAATTGTGAAAAACACCATGGCTGATTGAAAAGGAGTTCCAGAGATATAATTTGGGCCAGATGCATGATAAAAGGCATTTTTATCTTCTTTGGTGGTAGCCTCTTTGTAATAAGATACTGGCACTTTGTCATTAAAGAAAAAAAAAAAGAGGAATTAATAATACAGAATCCAGTGGAACATAAAATAACATGTTCCCACCACTTTTGAAATACTTTTCCTACCTAGCATTGATCTGCTATTGTTTTCTTTCAAATCTCTTTTCTTGCTTTTCTAAAATGGGAGATTTGTGGGAAAATCATACATAAAAGAAGGAAGCGAAGATCTTTTGCTTTTGTTTTACTTGTGAACGTTTAAGAAACGGATAGAACTTACAACAAAGTCATATTACCTATTGATGGCATCCCTCACTAGATACGTGCCCTTGACAGAACATGTTTGCATATAACAAGATCTTCTTAACAGGCCTGCGCTAGATTTAAAATTTTCATGCCTAATTAGGCTGTGTAAACACATTTGGGATTTAGGGAATTTTCTATGTCATTAGGGAGTGAAGGTTTATTACCTATTATGTAGATGGTAATTTTGTAGAAGGTCTATTTTGTAGATGGGATTCTTCCCCCCAGCCCCCCTCCCCCCAAATCTGAAATGTCTACACTGTCTGAAATCCATGCTATTCCCTATGGTGTTCCCTTTGACTCTTCCATTGTGTATTCCATATTAATTCTGCTGCTGCCGCCTTTGCATTCAGAAGTGTTCGGAGCCAGAACCAAGGGTAGAACACCTCTGGGAGAATCATGCTGCCCACAAAGTTCAGGGCCCTTTTCAGCAGAGGACAACCAGCTCTTCAGTCCTGCCCTACCAAAGCCCAACTGTTATGTAAGATTCCCATGGCCGGGTCTCTGCCAAATCTGGGGACTCTGTGAATTTCTCTTTAGCCTCTTGCAGAATGAGAGGAGAGGCAGGTAGAGACTGTGCCAAATAAAGGGTGAGGAAAGAAATGGAATAACTGAGTGTGGCCATCCATCTGCAGAGAGCACGCACCTCAGCATCAGCTGGCCGGAATCCACGGCAGAGCTGTGGGTGGGGTGGGGGTGTGGGGGGCATGGTACAGGTCACCTGCAGGTGGATTTATCTTCCATGACTGACACTTAAATGTCAGAGCTCATCTGATACTGTTCCAGCCTTGCCGCTGGGTGTTTTTAATCATGTGTTTTAATTAATGTTTTTATTGTACTTGGGCCTAGAGACTGTTTCAACAGAGGAGCATATATTTAGAAGTCTCTGAATAAATAAATGTAAAACAAAGGAAAACTGACTCTGCTGGCATGATGAGAGTGATTGTTTCTAAAGAAGTAGATTAAGCCTTCAGACTCTACTTACTCCTTGAGACTAAGTCCTCTGCAATATTACAGCCTGTCACCTAAACACACCTTTCGGGTATAGCAGAGCATGGTTTCAGAATCTTATCCAGGATCTGGCTTTAGAAGTCTACACTCTGGGCCTTGAGGCAGTTGGGGACACTGTAGAATTTACTATGTCAATTTTGACTTAAAAAAATAACAAAGAAATAGTAGGGATGTTGGGTTGGCAGTAGTAACAAATTTCTGAGGCAACGTTTATTTGGACCAGTGAGGATCTCTTCCACTGCTGGAGAAAGAGGCAATTGGAATGGGCTAGTTCCTTTGTCTCCTTTTACTATTTTCTCTTGAATTTTTGCTCTCCCCTTCAAAGGGGGCTTATATCTCTTCCCCATACATTTTAAGTCAGTAGCACGTTTAGGGAGTATATTTAATTCAATTTAGCCAACATTTACAGAGCACCTCTTCATTCAAGGCAGGAGCTAGACT
Source organism: Balaenoptera acutorostrata (assembly GCF_949987535.1). NCBI lineage: Eukaryota > Metazoa > Chordata > Mammalia > Artiodactyla > Balaenopteridae > Balaenoptera > Balaenoptera acutorostrata. The sequence goes on along the minus strand of NC_080075.1, from coordinate 46,788,481 downwards.
TCATAGGGGAATAAGACATTTACAAATTATATGAAATATATTTATAAGATACATCTTGATTCTAAATATGTGCTAAGTTGGAGTAGATGAAAGCATTCTCCATTTCTTTTTGTCTGGATCCATTATTGGTTCACTTCTCAACTTGTTGCTTTCTTTGGGCCCCAGAGAGCTTGTGAAAGTTACTCAAGAGCTATAAGGCTGGAGTGTTAGCAGACTTTCCGGCAATAGTAACAAGGTCTGGTCCTGGTTGTAAGAGTGAGGTTCTGAAGTCTGTCTGGTTATCTGCCATCACTTTTTGCTTATCTTTCCTATAGTGGCACCCCTTTTATTCCCTTTTCTCTATCTTTAGGGGGCCAAATCCTCCAAGATGCCCTAAATTAGTGGTTCTTGACTCTGGCTGCAAAGAGCATTGAAGAAATATTGATGTCTGGGACTCACGATTAAACCAATGAAAAGCTCTGCACTGATTCTGTTGAGGAGCTAGGGTTGAGACTACAGTGCTCTTTGCTCACTGTCAGTGATTCTCCTCCACGTGCCATTTGGTAAACTTACCCTCATTCCTTGATTCAAGAAGCCACTAGTGCTAAGATACACTGTATATTTAATAACAACTTTTTTTTTAAACATCTTTATTGGAGTAAAATTGCTTTACAATGGTGTGTTAGTTTCTGCTTTATAACAAAGTGAATCAGTTATACATATACATATGTCCCCATATCTCTTACCTATTGCATGTCCCTCCCTCCTACCCTCCCTATCCCACCCCTCTAGGTGGTCACAAAGCACAGAGCTGATCTCCCTGTGCTATGCGGTTGCTTCCCACTAGCTATCTATTTTACGTTTGGTAGTGTATATATGTCCATGCCACTCTCTCACTTTGTCACATCTTACCCTTCCCCCTCCCCATATCCTCAAGTCCATTCTCTAGTAGGTCTGTGTCTTTATTCCCGTCTTGCCACTAGGTTCTTCATGACCTTTTTTTTTTTTCCCCCTTAGATTCCATATATATGTGTTAGCATACTGTATTTGTTTTTCTCTTTCTGACTTACTTCACTCTGTATGACAGACTCTAACTCCATCCACCTCACTAAAAATAACTCCATTTCGTTTCTTTTTATGGCTGAGTAATATTCCATTGTATATATGTGCCACATCTTCTTTATCCATTCATCTGTCGATGGACATTTAGGTTGCTTCCATGTCCTGGCTATTGTAAATAGAGCTGCAATGAACATTATGGTACATGACTCTTTTTGAATTATGGTTTTCTCAGGGTATATGCCCAGTAGTGGGATTGCTGGGTCGTTTGGTAGTTCTATTTTTAGTTTTTTAAGGAATCTCCATTACTGTTCTCCATAGTGGCTGTATCAATTTACATTCCCACCAACAGTGCAAGAGTGTTCCCTTTTCTCCACACCCTCTCCAGCATTTGTTGTTTCTAGATTTTTTGATGATGGCCATTCTGACCGGTGTGAGATAATATCCCCTTGTAGTTTTGATTTGCATTTCTCTAATGATTAATGATGTTGAGCATTCTTTCATGTGTTTGTTGGCAATCTGTATATCTTCTTTGGAGAAATGTCTATTTAGGTCTTCTGCCCAGTTTTGGATTTTTTTTGTTATTGAGCTGCATGAGCTGCTTGTAAATCTTGGAGATTAATCCTTTGTCAGTTGCTTCATTTGCAAATATTTTCTCCCATTCTGAGGGTTGTCTTTTGGTCTTGTTTATGGTTTCCTTTGCTGTGCAAAAGCTTTTAATTTTCATTAGGTCCCATGTGTTTATTTTTGTTTTTATCTCCATTTCTCTAGGAGCTGGGTCAAAAAGGATCTTGCTGTGATTTATGTCATAGAGTGTTCTGCCTATGTTTTCCTCTAAGAGTTTGATAGTGTCTGGCCTTACACTTAGGTCTTTAATCCATTTTGAGTTTATTTTTGTGTATGGTGTAAGGGAGTGTTCTAATTTCATACTTTTACATGTACCTGTCCAATTTTCCCAGCACCACTTATTGAAGAGGCTGTCTTTTCTCCACTGTATATGCTTGCCTCCTTTATCAAAGATAAGGTGACCATATGTGCATGGGTTTATCTCTGGGCTTTCTATTCTGTTCCATTGATCTATGTTTCTGTTTTTGTGCCAGTACCATACTGTCTTGATTATTGTAGCTTTGTTGTATAGTCTGAAGTCAGGGAGCCTGATTCCTCCAGCTCCGTTTTTCGTTCTCAAGATTGCTTTGACTATTCAGGGTCTTTTGTGTTTTCATACAAATTGTGAAATTTTTTGTTCTAGTTCTGTGAAAAATGCCAGTGGTAGTTTGATAGGGATTGGATTGAATCTGTAGATTGCTTTGGGTAGTAGAGTCATTTTCACAGTGTTGATTTTTCCAATCCAAGAACATGGTATATCTCTCCATCTATTTGTATCATCTTTAATTTCTTTCATCAGTGTCTTCTAATTTTCTGCATACAGGTCTTTTGTCTCCTTAGGTAGGTTTATTCCTAGGTATTTTATTCTTTTTGTTGCAATGGTAAATGGGAGTGTTTTCTTAATTTCACTTTGAGATTTTTCATCATTAGTGTATAGGAATGCAAGAGATTTCTGTGCATTAATTTTGTATCTTGCTACTTTACCAAATTCATTGATTAGCTCTAGTAGTTTTCTGGTAGCATCTTTAGGATTCTCTATGTATAGTATCATGTCATCTGCAAACAGTGACAGCTTTACTTCTTCTTTTCCGATTTGGATTCCTTTTATTTCTTTTTCTTCTCTGATTGCTGTGGCTAAAACTTCCAAGACTATGTTGAATAATAGTGGTGAGAGTGGGCAACCTTGTCTTGTTCCTGATCTTAGTGGAAATGGTTTCAGTTTTTCACCATTGAGGACGATGTTGCCTGTGGGTTTGTCATATATGGCCTTTATTATGTTGAGGAAAGTTCCCTCTATGCCTACTTTCTGCAGGGTTTTTATCATAAATGGGTATTGAATTTTGTTGAAAGCTTTCTCTGCATCTATTGAGATGATCATATTGTTTTTTTCCTTCAATTTGTTAATATGGTGTATCACGTTGATTGATTTGCGTATATTGAAGAATCCTTGCATTCCTGGAATAAACCCCACTTGATCATAGCATATGATTGTTTTAATGTGCTGTTGGATTCTGTTTGCTAGTATTTTGTTGAGGATTTTTGCATCTATTTCCATCAGTGATATTCGCCTGTAGTTTTCTTTCTTTGTGACATCTTTGTCTGGTTTTGGTATCAGGGTGATGGTGGCCTCGTAGAATGAGTTTGGGAGTGTTCCTCCCTCTGCAATATTTTGGAAGAGTTTGAGAAGGACAGGTGTTAGCTCTTCTCTAAATGTTTGATAGAATTCTCCCGTGAAGCCATCTGGTCCTGGGCTTTTGTTTGTTGGAAGATTTTTAATCACAGTTTCAATTTCAGTGCTTGTGATTAGTCTGTTCATATTTTCTATTTCTTTCTGGTTCAGTCTCGGCAGGTTGTGCATTTCTAAGAATTTGTCCATTTCTTCCAGGTTGTCCATTTTATTGGCATAGAGTTGCTTGTAGTAATCTCTCATGATCGTTTGTATTTCTTCAGTGTCAGTGGTTACTTCTCCTTTTTCATTTCTAACTCTATGGATTTGAGTCTTCTCCCTTTTTTTCTTGATGAGTCTGGCTAATGGTTTATCAATTTTGTTTATCTTCTCAAAGAACCAGCTTTTAGTTTTATTGATCTTTGCTATTGTTTCCTTCATTTCTTTTTCATTTATTTCTGATCTGATCTTTATGATTTCTTTCCTTCTGCTAACTCTGGGGTTTTTTTGTTCTTCTTTCTCTAATTCCTTTAGGTGCAAGGTTAGGTTGTTTATTCGAGATGTTTCCTGTTCCTTGAGGTAGGCTTGTATTGCTATAAACTTCCCTCTTAGCACTGCTTTTGCTGCATCCCATAGGTTTTGGGTTGTTGTGTCTCCATTGTCATTTGTTTCTAGGTATTTTTTGATTTCCCCTTTGATTTCTTCAGTGATCACTTCGTTATTAAGTAGTGTATTGTGTAGCCTCCATGTGTTTGTATTTTTTACAGATCGTTTCCTGTAATTGATATCTAGTCTCATAGTGTTGTGGTTGGAAAAGATACTTGATATGATTTCAATTTTCGTAAATTTACGAAGGCTTGATTTGTGACCCAAGATATGATCTATCCTGGAGAATGTTCCATGAGCACTTGAGAAAAATGTGTATTCTGTTGTTTTTGGGTGGAATGTCCTATAAATATCAATTAAGTCCATCTTGTTTAATGTATCATTTAAAGCTTGTGTTTCCTTATTTATTTTCATTTTGGATGATCTGTCCATTGGTGAAAGTGGGGTGTTAAAGTCCCCTACTATGATTGTGTTACTGTCAATTTCCCCTTTTATGGCTGTTAGTATTTCCCTTATGTATTGAGGTGCTCCTATGTTGGGTGCATAAATATTTACAATTGTTATATCTTCTTCTTGAATCGATCCCTTGATCATTATATAGTGTCCTTCTTTATCTCTTGTAATAGTCTTTATTTTAAAGTCTATTTTTTCTGATATGAGAATTGCTACTCCAGCTTTCTTTTGATTTCCATTTGCATGGAATATCTTTTTCCATCCCCTCACTTTCAGTCTGTATGTGTCCCTAGATCTGAAGTGGGTCTCGTGTAGACAGCATATATATGGGTCTTGTTTTTGTATCCATTCAGCCAGTCTGTGTCTTTTGGTGGGAGCATTTAATCCATTTACATTTAAGGTAATTATTGATATGTATGTTCCTATTCCCATTTTCTTAAATGTTTTGGGTTTGTTATTGTAGGTGTTTTCCTTCTCATGTGTTTCTTGCCTAGAGAAGTTCCTTTAGCATTTGTTGTAAAGCTGGTTTGGTGGTGCTGAACTCTCTCAGCTTTTGCTTGTCTGTAAAGGTTTTAATTTCTCCATCAAATCTGAATGAGATCCTTGCTGGGTAGAGTAACCTTGGTTGTAGGTTTTTCTCCTTCATCACTTTAAATATGTTCTGCCACTCCCTTCTGTCTTGCAGAGTTTCTGCTGAAAGATCAGCTGTTAACCTTATGGGGATTCCCTTGTGTGTTATTTGTTGTTTTTCCCTTGCTGCTTTTAATATGTTTTCTTTATATTTAATTTTTGATAGTTTGATTAATATGTGTCTTGGCATGTTTCTCCTTGGATTTATCCTGTATGGGACTCTTTGTGCTTCCAGGACTTGATTAACTATTTCCTTTCCCATATTAGGGAAGTTTTCAACTATAAGCTCTTCAAATATTTTCTCTGTCCCTTTCTTTTTCTCTTCTTCTTCTGGGACCCCTATAATTCGAATGTTGGTGCATTTAATGTTGTCCCAGAGGTCTCTGAGACTGTCCTCAGTTCTTTTCATTCTTTTTTCTTTATTCTGCTCTGCACTAGTTAGTTCCACTATTTTATCTTCCAGGTCACTTATCCGTTCTTCTGCCTCAGTTATTCTGCTATTGATCCCTTCTAGAGTACTTTTAATTTCATTTATTGTGCTTTTCATCGTTGCTTGGTTCCTCTTTAGTTCTTCTAGGTCCTTGTTAAATGTTTCTTGCATTTTGTTTATTCTATTTCCAAGATTTTGGATCATCTTTACTATCATTATTCTGAATTCTTTTTCAGGTAGACTGCCTATTTGCTCTTCATTTGTTAGGTCTGGTGTGTTTTTACCTTGCTCCTTCATCTGCTGTGTGTTTTTCTGTCTTCTCATTTTGCTTATCTTACTGTGTTTGGGGTCTCCTTTACGCAGGCTGCAGGTTCGTAGTTCCTGTTGTTTTTGGTATCTGTCCCCAGTGGCTAAAGTTGGTTCAGTGGGTTGTGTAGGCTTCCTGGTGGAGGAGACTAGTGCCTGTGTTCTGGTGGATGAGGCTGGATCTTGTCTTTCTGGTGGGCAGGTCCACGTTTGGTGGTGTGTTTTGGGGTGTCTGTGGCCTTATTATGATTTTAGGCAGCCTCTCTGCTAATGGATGGGGCTGTGTTCCTGTCTTGCTAGTTGTTTGGCATAGGGTGTCCAGCACTGTAGCTTGCTGGTCATTGAGTGAAGCTGGGTCTTGGTGTTGAGATGGAGATCTCTGGGAGATTTTCGTAGTTTGGTATTACGTGGAGCTGGGAGGTCTCTTTGGACCAGTGTCCTGAAGTTGGCTCTCCCACCTCAGAGGCACAGCCCTGATGCCTGGCTGGAGCACCAAGAGCCTTTCATCCACATGGCTGAGAATAAAAGGGAGAAAAAATAGAAAGAAAAAAAGAAAGGGGATAAAGTAAAATAAAGTAAGATAAAATAAAATTATTAAAATAAAAAATAATTATTAAGAAAAAAAGAAAAAATTTTTTTAAGTAAAAAACAAAAAAATGGACGGACTGAACCCTAGGACAAATGGTGAAAGCAAAGCTATACAGACAAAATCTCACACAGAAGCATACACATACATACTCACAAAAAGACGAAAAGGGGAAAAATAATATATCTTGCTCCCAAAGTCCACCTCCTCCATTTGGGATGATTCGTTGTCTATTCACGTATTCCACAGATGCAGGTACATCAAGTTGTTTGTGGAGCTTTAATCTGCTTCTTCTGAGGCTGCTGGGAGAAATTTCCCTTTCTCTTCTTTGTTCACACAGCTCCCGGGTTTCAGCTTTGGATTTGGACCCGCCTCTGTGTGTAGGTCGCCTGAGGGCGTCTGTTCTTCACTCACACAGGACGGGGTTAAAGGAGCAGCTGCTTCCGGGGGCTCTGGCTCACTCAGGCCAGGGGGAGGGAGGGGTATGGAGGAGGCGGGGCGAGCCTGCGCGGCAGAGGCCGGCGTGACGTTGCAGCAGCCTGAGGCGCGCCGTGCATTCTCCCGGGGGAGTTGTCCCTGGATCATGGGAGCCTGGCAGTGGCGGGCTGCACAGGCTGCCAGGAGGGGCGGTGTGGAGAGTGACCTGTGCTTGCACACAGGCTTCTTGGTGGCGGCAGCAGCAGCCTTAGCGTCTCATGCCCGTCTCTGGGGTCCGCGCTGATAGCCGCGGCTCGCGCCCGTCTCTGGAACTCGTTTAGGCGGCGCTCTGAATCCCCTCTCCTCGCGTAGCAGGAAACAAAGAGGCAAGAAAAAGTCTCTTGCCTGTTCGGCGGCTCCAGACCTTTTCCCGGACTCCCTCCCGGCTAGCTGTGGCGCACTAGCCCCCTTCAGGCTGTGTTCACGCCGCCAACCCCAGTCCTCTCCTTGGGATCCGACCGAAGCCCAAGCCTCAGCTCCCAGCCCCCACCCACCGCGGCGGGTGAGCAGACAGGCCTCTCGGGTTGGTGAGCACCGCTCCTCTGTGCGGGAACCTCTCCGCTTTGCCCTCTGCACCCCTGTTGCTGTGCTCTCCTCCGTGGCTCCGAAGCTTCCCCCCCGCTCACCCCCCATCTCTGCCCGTGAAGGGGCTTCCTAGTGTGTGGAAACCTTTCCTCCTTCACAGCTCCCTCCCACTGGTGCAGGTCCCGTCCCTATTCTTTTGTCTCTTTTGTTTCTTTTTTCTTTTGCCCTACCCAAGTACGTGGGGACTTTCTTGCATTTTGGGAGGTCTGACGTCTTCTGCCAGCGTTCAGTGGGTGTTCTATAGGAGCAGTTCCACGTGTAGATGTATTTCTGATGTATTTGTGGGGAGGAAGGTGATCTCCGCATCTTACTCTTCCGCCATCTTCTCCGAATCTCCTGGAGGTGCCTGGCCCGCCGTCCCCACGACTGTCACGGCTTCGGCCGCCCGGGCCCCTCCAGTGCCGGCAGCCTCAGTGTGGCCGCCCTCCCCTCGGGCTCCGGGGCAGTTCCGTGATGGCGGAGGGAAGAGACCCCGAGCCGGGAGTTCCAGCTCTGCGGAAACGCGGGCTCTGTTCAGGGCGCAGGGTGTGGGACTGCTCTCTAATAACAACTTGTTGATTTAAAATAATAAGAAAAATATCAGTACATTAAAATCATACCTTAATTTTAGGTCATGACCTGGCTGCAGAAATATAACAATGTGAAAATCATGTAAATCTTAGAATAAAAAGAATGTGGTTTTTAATACTACATTGGCTAAGAACACAACTTTACCTGTAATTTTTTGAGGGCTATTTGCATTATGAAAGAGAGTTCTTGTTAAACCAACATACTGCAAATATTATATTTTTAATGATAAAGTTTCATATTGGATTCTGGACTAGGGAAGGGTTTCTTGGCACTATTTTGGACTGGGCAGTCCTTTGTTGTGGGGTCTGTTCTGTGCCTTGTAGAATGTTTAGTAGCATCTCTGGCCTCTACTCATGAGATTCCAAGAGTAACCCCCCTTCCATTTGTGACCCAAAAATGTCTCCAGATATTGCCAAGTTGAGAACCATTAGGCTAGTGAAATAGATATTTTGGGAGTAGCAGCTTGTATCAGTTAGTGTTCAGTTGCAGAGAACAGACCCACTCTAGCTGGTTTAAGCTGAAATATATTAATGACAGGTTATTCAATGGTCTATAGAACTGGTCTGTGGGCAGGAGAAACAGACTCTAGGCTGGTGAGCTTCCAGAAACAAATCCTGAAGCCACACCACAACTGAGTCATCAAAGAAACTGCTATACTTGTCTTGATCTGGATGCTGCCTATCAAATGGAGAAGCTGTGGGCAGGAAACTACTGCTAAACTGGGGAGTTAACACTCCATGTGCAGCAGTAGAACGATGCCTCATGTGCAGTCTCTCTCCTTGCTTTACTGAGTCTGAATTCATGTTCTGAAAGTGAATCTAATAATGGAGACCTTATCGTACCCCAAACCCTAGTAACAAGGAAGTGTGGTAAAAGGCAGTTTTCAGTTTATCATCCTCTGTAATACACAGGAAGACATTGCAGAAGGAGGTTGGAATAGGTGTTAAATGAGCTTATCTCTAGTATCTTCCACAGGGTTCTTCCCAGAGATCCTTAACTCACACCAGAAGGTAACTACCTATTCTAGGTAATTGGGGTCGGCCCAAGTGTCTTCTTCACTCCCTTTACATTTTTTTTTTATATTGAGTTAATTTTCTTCTTTCTTTTATCCATTCTCCTTCCTATTTTCTCTTTGATTGCCATTCGTTTCATATCTCTTCCTTTTCTTTGACCCTAACTATAGGTTTTCTGAGAACTTGAAGAGTGTATGTTTCATACTTGGCTTTGTCTATAGACATGGCATGTGAAGTCTTTTTTGATGAGATGTGAGCTGAGGCCTAGGATGTTCAACTAACACCACAAGTGTCTTTACTTCACTGAAGACACCATGAGAATGGATGTTTGGGGGCAGAGGCTTGTATCTTTGAATTGTATTTTCTCCATCTAGAAGAGTAAAGCATCAATTAATGTGAACAATCACATTGTCTGATTTGAAATAAATATTGATAAGTAGCCTTAAGTCCAAGCAGGTAAAAATCAAGTGATGCTTTCTGTCTCTAGGTTATAGTCTTGCAGTTTAAAAAAATGTGACTTTATGGCTGAGTATAAGAAGTGATTACTTACCTCATATGATATGTTTTTCTTCTCATTTGTTGCTAAAATCTCCTAATTATTAATTTAGTTTAAGCTATAGGGACTTTAACCCTAAGTTAAAATTCAGGCAATATCCTTGGGAGAGGTAAAAACATCACAAGTCATTTACTCTTTAGTGTAGGGTTGCCACGTAAAATATAGGACAACCAGTTAAATTTGAATTTCAAATAAACAATGAATTATCTTAGTATATGTATGTCCCAAATGTTGCATGAGACATAGTTACACTAAAAAAATAATTATTTGTTGTTTATGTGAAATTCAAATTTAACTGGATGTCCTGTATTTTTATTTGCTAAGTTTGGTGTGAATGAGGGGACCAAGTTATTTCTTGCAAATACATATCCTGAGATGCACAGGGCATGAAGAAAACATGAGGGTGATAGACTCCTGAGAGGAATAAAGATGAGCAAGTTGCGCTTCGTACAAAAGGAAGAGGGACAACTAAAGACAAATAGGCACTAAACTGGTCCTGGTTATCACTGATCATTCCCTAGGCATGCAAATAAAGCCCTGATGTGAAGATAAAGCTCCCTTCCTTCCCTGCAAATGTAGCCACTTTTCTAAAGCATTTGGATCTGGTCCCAGTGCAGCATTCCGTTGCCCAGGCTGGACAAGCCAAGCTTCGAGGTAAGTGGAAGAGATGAGCAGTGCAGGCACTGGATACCTTGGAGCCTTGTAATCTTGCTTGCACAACCTCCAGATTGCATGGTTCTTGGCTTCAGTGTAGCTGGGCACAATTTCAATGCACATCTATGGAGACCATGTCACAACAACAAAACAAACCAATGTAGCTGCGAGTTACATTAACAGCTTGAAAAAACAAGTCAACAGACTTGAAGACTGCTCTGGGAGCCCCTCCCAGGGAGTCAGCCTTTGGCAGAAAGGGAGTTACTGTGCCTCCTTTTTGACATTTTTTCAGCTAAGATTATTCTATATGATCTGCAGCTTGTACCTTTCAAAGAGCTTTTGTTTGTTTGTTTAGACAGAACCCTTGTTTGCTTCATTGTTGATCAGCACTAGATCTTCCTTAGGTTCAGAGTGTCCTGTATTGCATGCAAGTGTCTTATCCTAAGAGGTGGCTTCCCTGCTATAGATTTCACACTCATGAAAAGTACATCCTTTCTTAAGCTCTTACTCTGCTGTTGGTAAAAAATACATTGAGCCAGACTTTCAAAATCTTTTGATACTTTAATCACTATCTTGTTGCAAATTGGTAGTCAGGAAGAATTCACACACCTTGCAGCAATATCTCATATGACAATTCTGAAGTAATTTGTTGGAGACATCTTGCTCCTTATAGAGAGTACACCAGTACATGGAAACTAAGGTTGGTAGAACCTTCCCCGTTGCTGAGCTAAGAACAAACTGGCTTCTTAATATTAGTGGATCAGGCCCAAGAGTATATGTGGATTGGAGCCTTGCCAATATCAGGAGCCTCCTGTGCTCATATATTTTTATTTTTCTGATTTTTATGAAAGGTTTGATTTATGTGCCACTAACATTGGGGTATGTTGGTGAATGCACTGTGAGGAAGCTGGTGAAGAGAAGGAAGATTAAACATTTTGGAAGGGATCTTAACTGTTCAATGTGACTTCTTAAAAAAACAAATGTACGGTATGCTTTATTTTGCATCTTGAATCTTTTCATTTGATTTGCACATATCCTTGGATGATCATATTTTACCTCAAAAATTTAGTTCCCTACACATATAGTACATTATAACAATTCTAATTTCTGCCTGGTTTAGTAACTGTAAACTTATGTTAAGAGAACGACAACAACAAAAACTTCATCTTCATTTTCCTTATTTTTCTTTGATTGTCTTTTTTTTTTAACTAAGTCTCTTCTGACTCATATCCTGGGCTATCTCAATTTGTGCATGTTTCCAGAATTTTTTTTTAATTTTCAGTATTTTCCCTAATTCTTCTTTTTCCTGTTATTCATTCCCCAACTCCTGTTTCCACATATCCTCCCTTTTCTGCACCATCTCTTCCTGTTTCTCTACATCTTTGTGGAGAGATACAACCTTCTTTGCTCTTTTATCACAGAACTTTCATGAAGTTCTGTGCCAAGTCCCCTTAAACTATGTGGGACAGTTTGCCTTAGCTCAAGGGAACACTCAGAAGAGAAGCCTGGAATGACTCGGAGTTGTAGGTGTGAAAGGTGATGGGTTATGACTTCTCTTAGCTCCATTCCACCCTTAGGATGCCATGATTCCACGAAGAGATACACTTGGGCTTTGTGGATCAGGTAAATTTTTTTGTGCATTTAGATTCTCCCTCAGATATTATAGCTTGAAGTTAAGTTATGGTGAGCTGAAAAACAAACAGATGAAACAATTTCCAAGCCATAAAAAATTTTGTCTCTTTTCAGAGAGGCCAAAAGATCAATATTGTCAGATGGTCAGAAATCCTTATATCTGAGAAGAGATTAACTCTCAGAAGGGAGAGTAGCTGTGGCGAGAATAACTCCTAGTGCAGTTAACAGGTCTTCCTCTGGCACACCCTGGCTTTCCCCACCTGTATGGTAACTTTAATCCCTCCCAGGGGAACTAGAGGCCATTGATATCTGAAGTACTTCATGCCCTCCCCTTGGATTCCTGTGGTGAGGGCTTTATTCAGGGTGAAAAAGCTGCTTCCTCTATGGAACTTGCCCAATATGGGAACTACATGTTGGGAAACTACAAAGTTATAACCCAAGTGATAGTATAAATTCAAATCTGCTCCTTTTGTTGAGGCCGTTCATTTGTTTATTTGTTTCATAGTGCACCTACTCTGTTCCAGGCACACTGTTAAAGTCAGGTATGGAGTTTAGAATCCAGTGGGAAAGACATACGGTAATCACACAATCACACAAATACATTTAAAATGAAAATCAGTAATAAGAGTTAAAAAATGGAAGTCGTGGAGATATTAGAGCATAAAATAGGTGGCTTTGACATAGTTGTGAGGTGGGAGGAGATCTGAAGGAACAAGAGGATGTACTTGGTTGAAGAGTGGAGTGAGTAGTTCCCTAGAGACTGTGGCCAAGCGCCAAAGCTCTGTGATAGGGGGACAGGGAAAGAGAGGGCCAGGGCAGCTGGAATAGAGTGAGGATGAGGCAGCAGGAAGGGACAATGTGAAGATGGGCAGCAGAGCCCAGACCATCCAGAGGCTCAAAGGCCATGCTCTTTAATCCTAAGAACAATGGGGAGCCATCAAAATGCTTTGGGGATAGGGTGAGAAAGGTGATTAGATTTACATGTCAAAAATACTTATTTTGTTATTATAATAAGCATCCTGTGAATTATTAGAGGACCTCAAACATTTAAAACTGAGGTATATTTCCTTTTTATTTTATTAATGTAAAAGAACACTTAACATGAGATCTACCCTCTTAACAAATTTTGTTTACAATACATTATTGTTGACTACAGACACAAATATTGTACAGCAGATCTCTAGAACTTATTCATCTTACTTAACTGAAATTTTATGAGTGTTGATTAATAACTCCTCATTTCCTCCTTCTCTCAGCCCCTGGTAACCACCATTCCAGTCTTTGGTTTTATGAATTTTACTATTTTAGATATCCCATATAAGTAGAATCATGCAATATTTGTCTTCTATGTCTGGCTTAAGCATGATGTCTCAAGGTTCACCATGTTGTCAAATACTGCAGAATTTCCTTTTTTTTTAAGGCTGAATAGTATTCCATTTAATGTATATACCACATTTTAAAAATCCATTTTTTTGTCAATGGACATTTAGGTTATTTCTACCTCTGCTATTGTTAATAGTGTTGCAATGAATATGGGAGTTCTAATGCCTCTTTGAGATCCTAATTTCAATTCTTTTGGATATATACCCAGAAGTGGGATTGCTAAATCATACAGTGGTTCTATTTTTAATTTTTTGAGAAACTTCCATAATATTTTCCACAGTGACTGCACCATTTTGTATTCCCACCAACAATGTTCAAGTGTTCCAGTTTCTCTATATCCTTGCCAACGCTTATTGTCTTTTGTTTTTTTTTCATAATAGCCATTCTGACAGGTATGAGATGATATCTTGTGGTTTTGATTTGCATTTCCCTGATGACCAGTGATGATGAGCACTCACTTTTTCCATATATCTGTTGTCATTTTTATGTCTTTCAAGAAATGTCTATTCAATTCCTTAGCCCATTTTTGAAATCAGATTATTAGTGTACTTTTTTGTTGTTGTTGTTATTGAATTGTAGGAGTTTCTTGTATCTCTTGGAGATTAACCCTTTATCAGATATTTGATTTGTAAATATTTTCTCCCATTCCATAGGTTGCCTTTCACTCTGTTGATTGCTACCTTTGCTGTGCAGAAGCTTTTTAATTTGACATAGTCCCACTTTTTAATTTTTGGTTTTGTTGCCTGTGCTTTTGGTGTCATATCCATGAAATCATTGCCAAAACCAATGTAATGAAGATTTTCCCCTATGTTTTTTCTAGGAGTTTTACAGTTTCAGGACTTATGTTTGAGTTGGGTTCTTTTTTTTTTTTTTTGGTATGGTATAAGATAAAGGTCCAGTTTCATTTTTTTGCTTGTGGATATCCAGTTTCCCAAAACCATTTGTTGAAAAGACTATCCTTCCCACATTGTGTATTCTTGGAACCCTTGTTGAAGATCAATTGACTATATCTTTTTATTTATTTATTTATTTATTTATTTATTTATTTATTTATTTATGGCTGTGTTGGGTCTTTGTTGATGCATGTGGGCTTTCTCTAGTTGCGGTGAGCGGGGGCTACTCTTTGTTGTGGTGTGTGGGCTTCTCACTGCGGTGGCTTCTCTTGTTGTGGAGCATGGGCTCTAGGTGCGTGGGCTTCAGTAGTTGTGGCACGCGGGCTCAGTCAGTAGTTGTGGCTCGCAGACTCTAGAGTGCAGGATCAGTAGTTGTGGCGCACAGGCTTAGTTGCTCCATGGCATGTGGGATCTTCCTGGGCCAGGGCTTGAACCTGTGTCCCCTGCATTGGCAGGTGGATTCTTAACCACTGCACCTCCAGGGAAGCCCCAATTGACTATATCTGTGTGGATTTATTTCTGGGCTCTATTCTGTTCCATTGGTCTATTTGTCTGTCTTCATGGTCATACCTTACTGTTTTGATTATTGTAGCTTCATAATGTATTTTGAAATCAGAAAATGTGATGCATCCAGCTCTGTTCTTTCTCAGAATTGATTTGGCTATTTGTGGTTTTTTGTGGTTCCATATAAATTATAGAGTTTTAAAAATATTTCTATGAAAATGTCTTTGGGATTTTGATAGGGATTGCACTGAATCTGTAGCTCACTTTGGGTACAGACATTTTAACAATATTAAGGTTTCCAATCCATGAACATGGGATGTCTTTCCATTGTGCCATGTTTAATTTTCTTCATCAATGTGTTGTAGTTTTCAGTATATAAATCTTTGACCTCCTTAAGTAAGTTTATTCCTAAGTATTTTATTCTTTTTGGTGCTAATGTAAATAGGATTGTTTTCCTAATTTCCCTTCCAGCTAGTTCATTGTTAGTGTTTAAAAATGCAACTTTATATATTTTTTTTAATTGGAAGTCATTGGAGGGTTATGAGTAGAGGAATGATATGATCTGACTTATGTTTTAAAAGATTGACTTTGGCTGCTTTTTGTAGGATAAACTATAGGAGATTAAAGTAAAGGAGAGACACCATTTAGAAGGCTACAACAATAGGCCAGATAGGAGAATTGGTGGCTTGGACTATGGTAATGGCATTGGAAATAGTAAGAAGTATAAGATCCAGTGTCTATTTTGAGGATAGAGCTGACAAGATTTGTTGAAGAATTGGAAATAGGAGAAGAAGAGAGGTGTCAAAGAGTGACTCTAAGGTTTGGGCTTGAGCAACTGGAAGAATGGAGTTGCCACTGAGATGAGGAAGACTGTAAGAGGAGCACATTCATGGTAGTTGGGGCAGGAATCTATCATGAGTTCAATTAAGTGTAAATGTTAAGTGTGAGGTATGAAATGCCTATTAAACATTCAAGCTGAAATGTCAAATAGGCATTTGGTATAAGAACATAGGAATTCAAGGTAGAAGTCCAAATAGTGTACATAGATGGTGCTTAAAGACCAGAGAGTATATGATATCATCTAGAGAAGGGATCTAGATGGAGAAGAGATCTCAGGGCTGAAACCTTGGGGGCTCCAGTGTTAGGGATTAGGGAGATGAGATGGATTCACCAAAGGAGACTAGAAGGAGACTGACTAGCAGTCAGTGCAATAGGAGGAAAATCAAGAGATCATAATATCTTAGAGTCAAATAAAAAAATTGTTTCAAGAAGAGGGACTGATCAAGTGTATCAAATTCTGCTGATAGTTTGAATAAGATGAGAATTGATCATTGTATTTGTCTGTATGAAGGTCACTGGTGACCTTGCCAACATCCATTTCAGTGAAGAGGTAGGGAGTTAGCTCATGTGTAGTAAACGTGAGAAAGAATGGAAAGAGGGGAAATGGAAGCTTTGTGTATAGACAGCTTTTTCCAAGGAAATTTCCAAGGAGAGTAGAGAAATGAAACATTAGTCACCTTGAAAGTGATATGCTGTCAACAGGGGCTTTTATTTTTTTAATTTTTTAAATGTTTATTTATTTATTTTCTTATTAGTCATCCATTTTATACACATCAGTGTATACATGTCAATCCCAATCTCCCAGTTCATCACACCACAACCCCCACCCCCAGCTGCTTTCCCCCCTTGGTGTCCATACGTTTGTTCTCTACTTCTGTGTCTCAATTTCTGCTCTGCAAACTGGTTCATCTGTACCATTTTCTAAGTTCCGCATATATGCGTTAATATACGATATTTGTGGGCTTCCCTGGTGACGCAGTGGTTGAGAATCTGCCTGCTAATGCAGGGGACACGGGTTCGAGCCCTGGTCTGGGAAGATCCCACATGCCGCGGAGCAACTAGGCCCGTGAGCCACAACTACTGAGCCTGTGCATTTGCAGCCTGTGCTCCGCAACAAGAGAGGCCACGATAGTGAGAGGCCCGCGCACCGCGATGAAGAGTGGCCCCCGCTTGCCACAACTAGAGAAAGCCCTCACAGAAACGAAGACCCAACACAGCCAAAAAATAAATAAATTAATTAATTAAATAACTCTACGTATCTGACCAAATAGCTGATTGCCAGGAAATGTGCAGGCTAAAAAAAAAAAAAAAAAAAAAAAAAATATATATATATATATATATATATATATATATATATATATATATATATATATATGATATTTGTTTTTCTCTTCCTGACTTACTTCACTCTGTATGACAGTCTCTAGATGCATCCACGTCTCTACAAATGACCCAATTTCATTCCTTTATATGGCTGAGTAATATTCCATTGTATATATGTACCACATCTTCTTTATCCATTTGTCTGTCGATGGGCATTTAGGTTGCCTCCATGACCTGGCTATTGTAAATAGTGCTGCAGTGAACATTGGGGTGCATGTGTCTTTTTGAATTATGGTTTTCTCTGGATATATGCCCAGTAGTGGGATTGCTGGGTCATATGGTAATACTATTTTTAGTTCCTTAAGGAACCTCCACACTGTTCTCCATAGTGGCTGTATCAATTTACATTCCCACCAACAGTGCAAGAGGGTTCCCTTTTCTCCACACCCTCTCCAGCATTTGTTGTTTGTAGATTTTCTGATGATGCCATTCTGACTGGTGTGAGGTGATACCTCATTGTAGTTTTGATTTGCATTTCTCTAATAATTAGTGATGGTTGAGCAGATTTTCATGTGCTTCTTGGCCATCTGTATGTCTTCTATGGAGAAATGTCTATTTAGGTCTTCTGCCCATTTTTGGATTGGGTTGTTTGTTTTTTTGTTATTGAGCTGCATGAGCTGTTTATATATTTTGGAGATTAATCCTTTGTCTGATGCTTCATTTGCAAATATTTTCTCCCATTCTGAGGGCTGTCTTTTCGTCTTGTTTATGGTTTCCTTTGCTGTGCAAAAGCTTTTAAGTTTCATTAGGTCCCATTTGTTTATTTTTGTTTTTATTTCCATTACTCTAGTAGGTGGATCAAAAAATATCTTGCTGTGATTTATGTCAAAGAGTGTTCTGCCTATGTTTTCCTCTAAGAGTTTTATAGTGTCCAGTCTTACATATACGTCTCTAATCCATTTTGAGTTTATTTTTGTGTATGGTGTTAGGGAGTGTTCTAATTTCATGCTTTTAAATGTAGCTGTCCAGTTTTCCCAGCACCACTTATTGAAGAGACTGTCTTTTCTCCATTGTATATCCTTGCCTCCTTTGTCATAGATTAGTTGACCATAGGTGCGTGGGTTTATCTCTGGGCTTTCTATCCTGTTCCATTGATCTATATTTCTGTTTTTGTGCCAGTACCATATTGTTTTGATTACTGTAGCTTTGTAGTATAGTCTGAAGTCAGGGCATCTGATTCCTCCAGTTCCGTTTTTTTCCCTCAAGACTGCTTTGGCTATTTGGGGTCTTTTGTGTCTTCATACAAATTTTAAGATTTTTTGTTGTAGTTCCGTTAAAAATGCCATTGGTAATTTAATAGGGATTGCATTGAATCTGTAGATTGCTTTAGGTAGTGTAGTCATTTTCACAATATTGATTCTTCCAATCCAAGAACATGGTATATCTCTCCATCTGTTGGTATCAACTTTAATTTCTTTCATCAGTGTCTTATAGTTTTCTGCATACAGGTCTTTTGTCTCCCTAGGTAGGTTTATTCCTAGGTATTTTATTCTTTGGTTGCAATGGTAAATGGGAGTGTTTCCTTAATTTCTCTTTTAGATTTTTCATCATTAGTGTATAGGAATGCCAGAGATTTCTGTGCATTAATTTTGTATCCTGCAACTTTACCAAATTCATTGATTAGCTCTAGTAGTTTTCTGGTGGCATCTTTAGGATTCTCGATGTATAGTATCATGTCATCTGCAAACAGTGCCAGTTTTACTTCTTCTTTTCCAATTTGTATTCCTTTTATTTCTTTTTCTTCTCTGATTGCCGTGGTGCAACTGGTTTTTGTATGTTTATTTTGTATCCTGCAATTCTACTGAACTCCTTTATTAGTTCTAACAGTTTTTGTTTTTTTTTTCAATGAAGCCTGGGGTTTTCTGTATATAAGATCATGTCATTTGCAAACAGGGATCATTTTAATTCTTCCTTTCCAATTTACATGTCTTTTATTTCTTTTTCTTATCTAATTGTTCTGTGACTTCCAGTACCATGTTAAATAGAAGTAGCAAGAGTGGGCATCTTTGCTTTATTCTTGATTTTAGAGGAAGAATTGTCATTTTTTCACCATTGAATATGATGTTAGCTACAGGGTTTTCATGTATTGTCTTTATTATGTTAAGGTATTTTCCTTCTATTCTTAGTTTGTTGAGAGTTTTTATCATGCAAGAGTGTTGAATGTTGTCAAACACTCTTTCTGTGTCTATTGAGACAGTCATGTAATTTTAAATTTTTATTCTGTTGATGTGGTGTATCACATTAACTGATTTTCATATATTAAACCATTCTTGCATCCCAGTGATAAATTCCACCTGGTCATGTTGTATCATCTTTTTAATGTGCTGTTGGATTCTGTTTTGCTAGTATTTCACTGAGGATTTTTGCACCTATATTCATCAGGGATATTGGCGTGTAGTTTTATTTTCTTGCGGTGTCTTTGTCTGGCTTTGGTATCAGGGTAATGCTTGAGATATATTGTCAAAGGGTTAACCTATAGTTCTGGCTCACCTCCTAGGTTGCTGTGTACCTTGGGCAAATATTTCATTTTCTCTGTGGTCCAGCTATCATATCTGTATAATGCCCTAATCAAATTTCCAGGGTGGTTGTGAGGCCCAATTGAAACAATGGATATGAAAACATATTGAGAAGGACAGATTGCTAAGCAAGTTAACGTAGATATTGTAACTTTTAGGAACTGTGAGCAGTCATTACAGCAAAAAAAAAAAAAAAAAACCAAGTCACAAGGAGGTAGCAGTCTTTGCTATGAATTACATAGTGTTGTATTATATTTTTACTTAAGTGAACTTAGTATAGAGTTATTCCTAAGACAGTAAAATGGTTGCTAAATTATGATAGAGAATGTAATAATGAAAGTTTCTTCTTTTTCTCTTTCAGAGAGAAAATGGGTTAGGTACTATGTGTAAATAAAACAGGATATTTTGATCCCACCTTTTGATTTTGCTGTTTCGATCTTGCCATTTTGACTCCATCATATTGATATCAAGGACATTTTGACCCTTCTATCTACTCTTTTATCTGCCATTAATAAAAAAAGTAAAAAGTATGACAGCTGTTTTTATTGATTCCTAGGTGCCAGGCTCTGCTGTAAGTGGCTTACATGTATTTTCTCTTATAATATAGCAATTTATAAGTTATGCACTATTATAATTTTGATTTTATAAATTAGAAAACAGAAACAGTCAGGTAGTCAGGTTAAGAAATTTGACCAAGATAATTCAGTCAATGATGTGGACAGTTACTTCATGGAATACAAAGGTGATTAGAAGTATACAAACCATACAGCTGGCTAGCCCTTAATAATAGGTCAATCCTGGATTATCTGAGAGAAATTACTCATTATCATGAACCAACAATCAGTTATTTTTAATCAAGATCATAATGAATATTACATGTGTAAAGAATCAGTAAGAAATAACTGTGACAGTTATTAAAACTTCACTTGATAAAATGTGTTATTTACCAAATTTAACAGAAGAAAATATTGTTGACAAAATTTAGATGGCAAAATTTTCACTTGGTATCAAAAAATGGTCACAAAAAGAAAATTCAAAATGACTGAAGGCACAATCAGTAACATTTGATATAGATAAAACCCTCATAAATTATAAAAGCTTCATTGCAAAATTCACCCCCTAAAGAACTGATCACAATGAAAATAGTATAGAAAGTAAAAATAAAAGAAAAATGAGAAATACTATAAATGTACATAGAAACTTGGGCAAAGAATTATAATGAATTAGTGAAATTTACTTCAGTGTGTCTTTCCATAAAAATGTAGTCAAACTAGTGGTGTAAAATGATTTTAGACCTGTTTTTGAATTTTTAGGTATATCTTATGAGCATCCTGTGCATCATAGGTACCTTACTAAAGTAAGATACCGTGCTTGGTATGCTTAGTAGTTTTTGATTTTTTTCTTCAAGTCAGATTTTTACTTTATCTTATTTGGAAAATGAGTGAAAAATTAACTGTTGGGGTCCATATGCTACTTGGAGAAGAAGAGCTAAAAAGAAGTTGATCGTTCACATTTAATCAGTAAATAACCCTTTTATTTCTACCTATAAATAATATGGATACTTGTTTGTAACTGCTACTGACTAGTCACATTATAGTCACCTAACAAATTCTATTGAATTATAATTACTCAAATTATTTTGTAAGTTGATAATTAATTTAATTTGTTATTTTTGACGGTGATTTATAATTTGATACTTCAGAGAATTCTGATCAGCTTAAAAGTATGAGATAAGTATTTGACAGAGAAACCATCTCCTATTTTGACCATTTAAAAAAAATTCGGATTCTGTTTCAAAAAGGGCTCACTTGAAGTTACAGTTAATTTGTCATTGGTAAAATATGTAGTAACTATTGGAATCTTTTATTTACACTTAGTGGAAAGTAACCCCATTTGCAATCTGCAATGGGTTATTCCAAAAACCAAGCATAATTTCCACTAATAAATTATGAGAATTGGAACAAGCTATGAATGATGACCAAAAGGTAGAGGTGCTAAATCTTTAGTTTAGAAAAAGCAATCTTCTAGAGAAAAAAGTCTAAGTTCTTGAAAAATATTAAAATAAGTGCATTCCTGTAGTTCTTAAACTGGATGCAGTCTTATACTAGTTATAAAAATTAGCTAGTGAAATGAAATGCAACACGTCAGTGGAAAGGACAGCTTGAAAATTGTGAGATGTTGAATTATTCTGTTTTAGATCAACATTTCCAAGACCTAATATAAAAGAAGAAAAATCTTAAATTTTGTATGTAGAAAACTTTTAAAAATCAAATTAGTCTCATGCATGTTGTTTATGGTTGTGTATATAAAGCCTAGTCAGTACAGCATGGTGGTTAAGAGGGCAGCATCTGGAGCCTGACAGCTTAGGTCTAACTCCTTACTTTCTCATTTATTAGCTATAGAACCTGTGAACAATTGGGAAAATTACTTAACCTCTTTGGGCCCTGGTTTCCTCACTTCTAAATGGGGAAAGTAGTTCTACTTCACAGGATGGCTGTCAGGATTAGATGTGTTGATACATCTAAAAAATTCTACCTCTTGTTGTTGTATTATTATTATTATTTTACTAGCTACAAGTGAAAAATTTCTGGCCTATTTACACATAGCCTTCTTCTCAACTTAATATATAGTTGGTGTTTGGAGCAAATTCTTTCCTACCTAAATTGTTCTTAATCTTTCCATCTATGTTACTCCTGAAAGCCTACTAATCAGCTGTGTGCTCTGTGTGGTTATTAAGATTATAAAATGTAGCATACTAGTATATTGTGATAGGAATCTAATATTACAGGTATTAAAAGAGTGGGGACACAAGAGAATAAAACTAATTCTGAGAAGTTACTTGTAACTATGTGACCTTGGTAAAGCACTTTCTCTCATGTCTCAGCTTGTTTAAAAATTTTTTAGTCATGTAAAATGCTGGCATTGGATTAAATCCCTACTTTCCTTCTTAAGCTTCTGATTTATAGTACTCTTTCTCCTGCTTGAAATGCTCTCCTTACATAGCTGGTCCCACTTTAATGATGCCATGCATGCTTGGACACCTGTAGAATGGACCAGTGTAAAATGGATCATCTGTTTTTAACCCACTCAGGATTGTCAGTGGAAACCACAGTATAAGGGGTAAAGTCATCCGGAAGTGAAGTTTGCAATATTATGGGCAATATTAATATGGAGGCAGTGCTGAATGACAAAATGACTTGATGAAAAGAGGGGAACTCCCGAACTCCTGTGGTGCTTAATATTAATAGGCATTTACTAACGTCTTACTGAACTGAACTTTCTTTAGGCAACATATTGCAGACAGAAGCTGCTGGGAATTTTTACCTTTAACTTTCATCTTCACTCCATTTATAAAAAGCTAATGCTTAAAGGGCTATTTGTTGAGTGTCACCACTATCAAGCACCCACCATTTTGAAGGTACTCTTCTGGGCATTGAGTAAATACTTGCCAATGTTCAAAATGCCAGGGCCTCTTGAGAACGTAAGAAGAATGTTGTGTAGGCAGGGATGGGGGAGGGCAACTTTCTGAGCAGCAAGTGTTGGAGGTCTGGGCTGAATGTCTTAAAAATTGTACCACATCACTACTGCTTTAACTGTTACTGTGCTGGCGGCTGCATCTTCCTCAAGCTGCCTTGAAATATTCTTCCATGTTGACACTTTGGAGGAGAGTGAGAATTCTCTTTTCCTTTGGGTTTTGATCTGTGTTTGAAAAGGAAATCATTGAAATATAGGTCTGAGAGGGCATGACAAGGCAAGCCATCGACCTCACAATGAGGGCTCAGCAAGCTGTTTTCCATTCAGAGCTGTCTCTCCTCTCCGTCAGCTCTTTTGAAGCACCCATAAAACAAAATAGGGTCGTTAACTATGAAGGGGTAAGTGAAGTTGGCAGTTGCACCTATTCAAATAGGTTTTCCTTTTTAGATGTTTGCCCTCCAGAAAAAAGAACAGTCAGAAGATGAACGCCTCCATATCAGTGGCTGCTCATGGCCTCCCTTTTGGGGTGAGTGTGGTCAGTCAGTGTCTGGGGGATGTGGGCATTTTGCTCCAGATCTAACTCTAAACTGGTCCATGAGGTTAATGTCTTGGTGAAAAGGCAGGATGGCCTTGTCACCATCATTTCATTCAATAAGTTTGCATATAAGGGTAAAGAATGACTGTCTGGTGTTCCTTTTTTAAACAGTCAAGGGCAATTCTTCATGACTCTTCTCACGAGGACACAGACTTGTCTTAGTTGTGCCATCTTGCTGACAGGGACAAGCAATAGTTCTGGCCTGTGGACCAGCTCTTCCCATCCATGGATTCTCTTCTTTCATGGAGCTTTCACTGCAAATTTAGCTCCTTCTCTGAACCTCCAGCATCCACATTTTAATGAGCTGAGAGAGGTGCCAAGATACATAAGAGATGGTTTTAACCCTCGAAATCTTAGTCAGTAAATGAGGTAACATGTGACGACGTTCAATAAATCACCATGCAAATGTGAGGCAATTTGAGACGATCCTTGAAAGAAAGATGGGAAATGTTTCTATGGTTTCTGGTTGTGGAATAGTTTGAGCAAAACCACAGATGTGTTTATAATCAGTGGACAATCTTTTTGGTCCTTACTTTATTTGGCCTGAGCAATATTTGACACTGTTGACCCTTTGCTTTATCTTGAAGGGTTCTCTTGGCTTCATGACACCACACTCCACTGGGTTTCTCCCTGCTTTTCTGACAGCTCTTTTCAACCTCACCCCCAGGTTTCTATGACCATATGTATGCCGATGATGCCTCACCTGTGCCTCTAGCTAGGCTGCTCTCTTAAAGGTCAGACCTATATATCTCTCTTCTGTTGACACCCGCATATCCAACTCTTACTTAAATACCTTGAGTCCCGCATGTCCAAAACTGAACTCCTTATCTTTCTCCCCAGTTATGCATCTTCCTCAGTGTTTCCTATCTCAATGAATAATGTACATCTAGTTATTCAAGTTGGAAACATGGTTTAATCTTTGACTCCTCCCTTCCTAACACCCTCCATATGATAAATCATCATGCCCTTTATATTATAGTTTCTTAATATCTCCTGAATCTGTCCAGGTCTCTCTGTCTCCATTGTTACCTCCTTGGGTCAGCTTTCCATCATCTTTTGCTTGGATAACTATAGTAGCCGTCTGCCTTCAAGCTTTCCTCCAGCTAATTCTTTCTCTACATTGCAGGCAGAGGAGTCTTTCTAAAGCACAAATGCCATCGTGCTTTTTCTTACCTTAAAGCCCCCTAATAGCTCCCCTTTGCTCTAAGGACAGTGTCTACATCCTTAAGTAAGGCTGCTTGCTTTTTTTGTTCTGGCTCTGCTGGCCTTTCTTGCCCCATCTCTTGCCACCACCACTCAAGCTCTGTGAGCTTCAGCCATTTTGAAGTGCTCTTGCGGTTTACAGACTCCCGAGGTGTTTTCCCATCTCCAGGACTTTGTGCACACAGTTCCCAGCTAGCACGCTCTTCTCCCTTGCTCTGCCTCTGGACTCAGCTGGGAAATCACTGTTCATACTGTATTCTAATGGCCTGTTTACTTGTGTATATCCCTTTAGGTTGGTCAGTACCTCTTATAGAGCCTGGAACATTTCAGATGTTCAGTAGATACTTTGTGGATGAATGAGTTAGTGATAACACATGGAGTGTCTTTAAGGATGGCAGATTCCCCCAGTCTGACTGGAATGTAGGCTGTATGAAGGACAGGAGTGAAAGATATGAAAGGTATTTGGGTGTCTTAGGTTGGGTTCCCTGAACACAAATTCTGAGATAAAGATTTCAGTGCAGAAAGTTTATTGGGGAATGCTCTTGGGGTCAACTCCTAAATTAAACTTTACTAGGCCATGGGATTCCATTGAAGGTATTTACACAGAGAAATCATGTGACTTGGAGCTGTACTTAGGAAGATTAATCTGGCTGAGGTGTCTAGATTGGATTAAAGATGGAGAGATTGGAGACAGAGAGGACAGTGGGAAACTTTTTAAATGGTCCAGGTGAGGAAATAAAGGCCTGAGCAAGGGTGTTGGCAGTGGAAATGGAAAAGGCAGGTGGTTATTTGCAAGAGATATAACAATGCTGGAATCCACAGGCCCTGGTGACTGATTAAATATGGGATGTATGGAAGAAGAAGGAGACTCAAAAGTCAGTTCAAAGTTTTGAGCCTGGCTGAGATGCAAGAATGATGGTGCTGGTGATGGAAATTTAAGAAGAATATAGTCTTGGTAGTAGATTTGTTGAATTTGCAGTAAGGCAGCCACTCAAGTAGAAGTGGCCTATAGGTGGCTGGGCAAGGAGAGATAGGGAGGAGATGATGACATTCTAAGTGGGGGTTTAAGGTTTGAGATGGAGCAACGAGGTAGGAATACACATCACATGTCCAGGGGACCATGAGAAGATCAATTTGGCTAGAAGAGAGAATTCATTGAAAGAAATATTGGCTTAAAAAGTTGGAAAATTTTTTGTGGAGAGACTTGAATGACAGGCCAAATAACAGAGGGGTTAGAGGAGTTCAGGAGATTTCTTATAAAATTGCCTTGTTTTCTGAAGTTTGATCCTATCTCCCATATGAATGTGGATCTCCATAAATCCAAAGAACTAGAACTCTTCACTTGAAAGACACTCTGTTTTTTACACTGAAGTGGCTCTGAAGACTGTTGGTCATTGACATTCTTTTTTGTGGAGATTATATGAAGACACATTAAAGGAAAGTCCAGTTTGCATGCATTTCTGAGATTTTTATATTCAGTCTTTGCTTAGCTTTCATGAGGCATGAAAGATCTGTGGCCTAATTGGTCAGCTGGTTTACTGGCTCACCCTGTAAAGTAAATATTGTGTATCTGCAAGTGGAAAGTCAGTATGTGTAATCTAGCTGCCTAGTCACGCCTGCCCAAACACTGTTGAAAACTTTGACCAAGGGCTATAAAACTGTCAAGAGCTAGGGCCCAAGCTTGCTTCCACACCAAATAGCTCGTTATTGAAGCTATTGGGAAGATAACAGGGCATGCATTTGACTTGTTGGGATTCCTTCTTTGCTACAGAAGCATCTGGCAGAGCTAAATAGCTTTGTGTTACATAATTTTTCATTTCTTGTTTTTTATTTATCCTCTAGTTCGATTTATTTGACATCAAAACTTACTCCGCCCTCCTTTAAGCACACTCATAGAATGTAAAGTGTATCTTGATATCAGTGCAGTGACTTCAAAATGGAATCTTCAGATTGGTCCTCAGACCATTAAAAAAAAAACCAAACAAAACCAAAATTTCTTTGGTGTTGTTGAGCAGATGTTTGATTTTTACCCCCCTCCAAGGTGATCATGGGCTGCTATGAGACTGCCCCACTGCCATTTAATGACATTCGCAACATCACTTATTTTCTATTTTCTTTGCATAATTTCATCACAGAATATTTAACATATCTCTTGAGAAAAGGATGAGAATTGCTGCTGAAGGGATTAACCTTTTTTTTTTTTTTGAACAGGAGGAAGTAAATGATATGTACTGAAAGCCCCATGGTTACTTTTGGAATGGTCCACTAGATTTGACCAGTGCTGGAGAGTATGCAGTGAATGATTTGCAGTTATATCTGCTAAGGTAAAGTGGCCTGAGTGTGTTTGTAGCTTTCTGCACAGCTAATTGCATGAGCTTTCACTCAACAGACGAAAACATGTCAAATCTTGATAAATTAAAAAAAAACCTAAGCGTGTTATTAAGTTGCAACTGATATTCAACAGCTCTACATAAATCTCTAAGAAGCAAACGAAGGAGTATTTACTCTTTTATTCATTGTTCAACTTTGCCCAATCGATTTTATGCTTCAGTCCACAAAAATGTTTACTGCACTATAAAGGTTGTTTTATACTTATATTTTATATTTAACAGTGTCCTTCAGATGTTTGGTCTAAAGAGGGTACGTTTCAGTGATCCAAAGAATCACATAAGGGCTGTATGTTGTGTTTTCAATTAGAAATCTTAATTGCTTAATGCCTTACTTATTCCATTTAGATCCTTCCTGAATCCAGGCTAATTTTCATGGCTGCCTTAGCTATCCCTAGTATATACTTTTCATTTCCTCCCTATTTACCTCAGCTAGGGATAAAGAAGAGTCATCTTCAGACCTTATGTTGTGATGTTAGGAATGCTGAGAAGACTTCCTTATTTTCCAAATTAACTCTCATAAGTAGTTTTTTTTTTTAATTAGTAATAGTCCTTTAACAGGCACAAAGTTCTTAATGTAATTTACTCACCCATGGTGTCTATTAGCCTCATCCCTGGTAGACAGGATTTTTGGTTTACTGACATGTTTTTTGTTTTTTGTTTTTTTTCAAACATCTTTATTGAAGTATAATTGCCTTACAATAGTGTGTTAGCATCTGCTTTATAACAAAGTGAATCTGTTATACATATACAATATGTTCCCATTTCTCTTCCCTCTTGCATCTCCCTCCCTCCCACCCTCCCCATCCCACCCCTCTAGGTGGTCACAAAGCACCGAGCTGATCTCCCTGTGCTATGCGGCTGCTTCCCACTAGCTATCTATTTTACATTTGGTAGTGTATATATGTCCATGACACTCTCTTACCCTGTCACATCTCACCCCACCCCCTCCCCATATCCTCAAGTCCATTCTCTAGTAGGTCTGTGTCTTTATTCCCGTCTTGCCACTAGGTTCTTCATGGCCTTTTTTTTTTTTTTTTTTTCCCTTAGATTCCATATATATGTGTTAGCATACTGTATTTGTTTTTCTCTTTCTGACTTACTTCACTCTGTATGACATACTCTAACTCCATCCACCTCATTACAAATACCTCCATTTCATTTCTTTTTATGGCTGAGTAATATTCCATTGTATATATGTGCCACATCTTCTTTATCCATTCATCTGTCGATGGACATTTAGGTTGCTTCCATGTCCTGGCTATTGTAAATAGAGCTGCAATGAACATTTTGGTACATGACTCTTTTTGACCTATGGTTTTCTCAGGGTATATGCCCAGTAGTGGGATTGCTGGGTCGTATGGTAGTTCTATTTGTAGTTTTTTAAGGAACCTCCATACTGTTCTCCATAGTGGCTGTATCAATTTACATTCCCACCAACAGTGCAAGAGTGTTCCCTTTCCTCCACACCCTCTCCAGCATTTATTGTTTCTAGATTTTTTGATGATGGCCATTCTGACCGGTGTGAGATGATATCTCATTGTAGTTTTGATTTGCATTTCTCTAATGATTAATGATGTTGAGCATTCTTTCATGTGTCTGTAGGCCATCTGTATATCTTCTTTGGAGAAATGTCTATTTAGATCTTCTGCCCATTTTTGGATTGGGTTGTTTGTTTTTTTGTTATTGAGCTGCATGAGCTGCTTGTAAATCTTGGAGATTAATCCTTTGTCAGTTGCTTCATTTGCAAATATTTTCTCCCATTCTGAGGGTTGTCTTTTGGTCTTGTTTATGGTTTCCTTTGCTGTGCAAAAGCTTTTCAGTTTCATTAGGTCCCATTTGTTTATTTGTGTTCTTATTTCCATTTCTCTGGGAGCTGGGTCAGAAAGAATCTTGCTGTGATGTATGTCATAGAGTGTTCTGCCTATGTTTTCCTCTAAGAGTTTGATAGTGTCTGCCCTTAGACTTAGGTCTTTAATCCATTTTGAGTTTATTTTTGTGCATGGTGTCAGGGAGTGTTCTAATTTCATACTTTTACATGTTCCTGTCCAATTTTCCCAGCACCACTTATTGAAGAGGCTGTCTTTTCTCCACTGTATATGCTTGCCTCCTTTATCAAAGATAAGTTGACCATATGTGTGTGGGTTTATCTCTGGGCTTTCTATCCTGTTCCATTGATCTATATTTCTGTTTTTGTGCCAATACCAAACTGTCTTGATTACTGAAGCTTTGTAATATAGTCTGAAGTCAGGGAGCCTGATTCCCCCAGCTCCATTTTTCGTTCTCAAGATTGCTTTGGCTATTCGGGGTCTTTTGTGTTTCCATACAAATTGTGAAATTTTTTGTTCTAGTTCTGTGAAAAATGCCAGTGGTAGTTTGATAGGGATTGCATTGAATCTGTAGATTGCTTTGGGTAGTAGAGACATTTTCACAATGTTGATTCTTCCAATCCAGGAACATGGTATATCTCTCCATCTATTTGTATCATCTTTAATTTCTTTCATCAGTGTCTTATAATTTTCTGCATACAGGTCTTTTGTCTCCTTAGGTAGGTTTATTCCTAGATATTTTATTCTTTTTATTGCAATGGTAAATGGGAGTGTTTTCTTAATTTCACTTTCAGATTTTTCGTCATTAGTGTATAGAAATGCAAGAGATTTCTGTGCATTAATTTTGTATCCTGCTACTTTACCAAATTCATTGATTAGCTCTAGGAGTTTTCTGGTAGCATCTTTAGGATTCTCTACGTATAGTATCATGTCATCTGCAAACAGTGACAACTTTACTTCTTCTTTTCCGATTTGGATTCCTTTTATTTCTTTGTCTTCTCTGATTGCTGTGGCTAGGACTTCCAGAACTATGTTGAATAATAGTGGTGAGAGTGGGCAACCTTGTCTTGTTCCTGATCTTAGTGGAAATGGTTTCAGTTTTTCACCATTGAGGACAATGTTGGCTGTGGGTTTGTCATATATGGCCTTTATTATGTTGAGGAAAGTTCCCTCTATGCCTACTTTCTGCAGGGCTTTTATCATAAATGGGTGTTGAATTTTGTCAAAAGCTTTCTCTGCATCTATTGAGATGATCATATGGTTTTTCTCCTTCAATTTGTTAATATGGTGTATCACATTGATTGATTTGCATATATTGAAGAATCCTTGCATTCCTGGGATAAACCCCACTTGATCATGGTGTATGATCCTTTTAATGTGCTGTTGGATTCTGTTTGCTAGTATTTTGTTGAGGATTTTTGCATCTATGTTCATCAGTGATATTGGCCTGTAGTTTTCTTTCTTTGTGACATCTTTGTCTGGTTTTGGTATCAGGGTGATGGTGGCCTCGTAGAATGAGTTTGGGAGTGTTCCTCCCTCTGCAATATTTTGGAAGAGTTTGAGAAGGATAGGTGTTAGCTCTTCTCTAAATGTTTGATAGAATTCGCCTGTGAAGCCATCTGGTCCTGGGCTTTTGTTTGTTGGAAGGTTTTTAATCACAGTTTCAATTTCAGTGCTTGTGATTGGTCTGTTCATATTTTCTATTTCTTCCTGGTTCAGTCTCGGCAGTTTGTGCATTTCTAAGAATCTGTCCATTTCTTCCAGGTTGTCCATTTTATTGGCATATAGTTGCTTGTAGTAATCTCTCATGATCTTTTGTATTTCTGCAGTGTCAGTGGTTACTTCTCCTTTTTCATTTCTAATTCTATTGATCTGAGTCTTCTCCCTTTTTCTCTTGATGAGTCTGGCTAATGGTTTATCAATTTTGTTTATCTTCTCAAAGAACCAGCTTTTAGTTTCATTGATTTTTGCTATTGTTTCCTTCATTTCTTTTTCATTTATTTCTGACCTGATCTTTATAATTTCTTTCCTTCTGCTGGCTTTGGGGTTTTTTTGTTCTTCTTTCTCTAATTGCTTTAGGTGCAAGGTTAGGTTGTTTATTCGAGATGTTTCCTGTTTCTTGAGGTAGGCTTGTATTGCTATAAACTTCCCTCTTAGCACTGCTTTTGCTGTGTCCCATAGGTTTTGGGTCGTCGTGTCTCCATTGTCATTTGTTTCTAGGTATTTTTTGATTTCCCCTTTGATTTCTTCAGTAATCACTTCGTTATTAAGTAATGTATTGTGTAGCCTCCATGTGTTTGTATTTTTTACAGATCTTTTCCTGTAATTGATATCTAGTCTCATAGCGTTGTGGTCGGAAAAGATACTTGATACGATTTCAATTTTCTTAAATTTACCAAGGCTTGATTTGTGACCCAAGATATGATCTATCCTGGAGAACGTTCCATGAGCACTTGAGAAAAATGTGTATTCTGTTGTTTTTGGGTGGAATGTCCTATAAATATCAATTAAGTCCATCTTGTTTAATGTATCATTTAAAGCTTGTGTTTCCTTATTTATTTTCATTTTGGATGATCTGTCCATTGGTGAAAGTGGGGTGTTAAAGTCCCCTACTATGATTGTGTTGCTGTCAATTTCCCCTTTCATGGCTGTTAGTATTTGCCTTATGTATTGAGGTGCTCCTATGTTGGGTGCATAAATATTTACAATTGTTATACCTTCCTCTTGGATCGATCCCTTGATCATTATATAGTGTCCTTCTTTGTCTCTTGTAATAGTCTTTATTTTAAAGTCTATTTTGTCTGATATGAGAATTGCTACTCCAGCTTTCTTTTGCTTTCCATTTGCATGGAATATCTTTTTCCATCCCCTCACTTTCAGTCTGTATGTGTCCCTAGGTCTGAAGTGGGTCTCTTGTAGACAGCATATGTATGGGTCTTGTTTTTGTATCCATTCAGCCAGCCTGTGTCTTTTGGTGGGAGCATTTAATCCATTTACATTCAAGGTAATTATCGATATGTATGTTCCTATTCCCATTTTCTTAAATGTATTGGGTTTGTTATTGTAGGTGTTTTCCTTCTCTTGTGTTTCTTGCCTAGAGAATTTCCTTTAGCATTTGTTGTAAAGCTGGTTTGGTGGTGCTGAACTCTCTCAGCTTTTGCTTGTCTGTAAAGGTTTTAATTTCTCCATCGAATCTGAATGAGATCCTTGCTGGGTAGAGTAATCTTGGTTGTAGGTTTTTCTCCTTCATGACTTTAAGTATATCCTGCCACTCCCTTCTGGCTTGCAGAGTTTCTGCTGAGAGATCAGATGTTAACCTTATGGGGATTCCCTTGTGTGTTATTTGTTTTTTTTCCCTTGCTGCCTTTAATATGTTTTCCTTATATTTAATTTTTGACAGTTTGATTAATATGTGTCTTGGCATGTTCCTCCTTGGGTTTATCCTGTATGGGACTCTCTGTGCTTCCAGGACTTGATTAACTATTTCCTTTCCCATATTAGGGAAGTTTTCAACTATAAGCTCTTCAAAAATTTTCTCAGTCCCTTTCTTTTTCTCTTCTTCTTCTGGTACCCCTATAATTCGAATGTTGGCACGTTTAATGTTGTCCCAGAGGTCCCTGAGACTGTCCTCAGTTCTTTTCATTCTTCTTTCTTTATCCTGCTCTGTAGTAGTTATTTCCACCATTTTATCTTCCAGGTCACTTATCCTTTCTTCTGCCTCAGTTATTCTACTATTGATCCCATCTAGAGTATTTTTAATTTCATTTATTGTGTTTTTCATCATTGCTTGGTTCCTCTTTAGTTCTTCTACATCCTTGTTAAATGTTTCTTGCATTTTGTCTATTCTATTTCCAAGATTTTGGATCATCCTTACTATCATTATTCTGAATTCTTTTTCAGGTAGACTACCTATTTCCTCTTCATTTGTTAAGTCCAGTGTGTTTTGAGCCTGCTCCTTCATCTGCTGTGTGTTTTTCTGTCGTCTCATTTTGCCTATCTTACTGTGTTTGGGGTCTCCTTTTCACAGGCTGCAGGTTCGTAGTTCCCGTTGTTTTTGGTATCTGTCCCCAGCGGCTAAGGTTGGTTCAGTGGGTTGTGTAAGCTTCCTGGTGGAGGGAACTAGTGCCTGAGTTCTGGTGGATGAGGCTAGATCTTGTCTTTCTGGTGGGCACGTCCACGTCTGGTGGTGTATTTTGTGGTGTCTGTGGCCTTATTATGATTTTAGGCAGCCTCTCTGCCAATGGATGGGGTTGTGTTCCTGTCTAGCTAGTTGTTTGGCATAGGATGTCCAGCACTGTAGCTTGCTGGTCGTTGAGTGAAGCTGGGTCTTGATGTTGAGATGGAGATCTCTGGGTGATTTTTGCCGTTTGGTATTACGTGGAGCTGGGAGGTCTCTTGTGGACCAGTGTTCTGAAGTTGGCTCTCCCACCTCAGAGGCACGGCCCTGATGCCTGGCTGGAGCACCAAGAGCCTTTCGTCCACACGGCTCAGAGTAAAAGGGAGAAAAAATAGAAAGAAAGAAAGAAAGAGGCTATAATATAGTGAAGTAAAATAAAGCTATTGTAAAGCAAAGCTATACAGACAAAATCTCACCCAGAAGCATATACATATACACTCACTAAAAAAAGGAAAAGGGGAAAAATTAATATCTCCTGCTCCCAGAGTCCACCTCCTGAATTTGGGATGATTCGTTGTCTATTCAGGTATTCCACAGATGCAGGTACATCAAGTTGTCTGTGGAGCTTTAATCCGCTGCTCCCGAGGCTGCTGGGAGAGATTTCCCCTTCTCTTCCCTGTTCGCACAGCTCCTGGGGTTCAGCTTTGGATTTGGACCCGCCTCTGCGTGTAGGTCGCCTGAGGGCGTCTGTTCCCCGCCCAGACAGGACGGGGTTAAAGGAGCAGCTGCTTCGGGGGCTCTGGCTCACCCAGGCCGCGGGGAGGGAGGGGTACAGAGGAGGCGGGGCGAGCCTGCGGCGTCAGAGGCCGGCGTGACGTTGCACCAGCCTGAGGTGCGCAGTGCGTTCTCCCGGGGATGTTGTCCCCGGATCCCGGGACCCTGGCAGTGGCGGGCTGCACAGGCTCCCGGGAGGGTTGGTGTGGAGAGTGACCTGTGCTCGCACACAGGCTTTTTGGAGGCGGCAGCAGCAGCCCCAGCGTCTCACGCCCGTCTCTGGGGTCTGCGCTGATCGCCGTGGCTTGCGCCCTTCTCTGGAGTTCGTTTAGGCGGCGCTCTGAATCCCCTCTCCTTGCGCGCAGCGAAACAAAGAGGCAAGAAAAAGTCTCTTGCCTCTTCGGCAGCTGCAGACCTTTTCCCGGTCTCCCTCCCGGCTAGCTGTGGTGCGCCAACCCCTTCAGGCTGTGTTCACGCCGCCAGCCCCAGTCCTCTCCCTGCGATCCGACCGAAGCCCGAGCCTCAGCTCCCAGCCCCGCCCGCCCCGGCGGGGGAGCAGACAAGCCTCTCGGGCTGGTGAGCGCCGCTCGGCGCCGAGCCTCTGTGCGGGAGTCTCTCCGATTTTCCCTCTGCGCCCCTGTTGCTGTGGGATCCGCGCTGATAGCCGCGGCTCGCGCCCTTCTCTGGAGTTCGTTTAGGCGGCGCTCTGAATCCCCTCTCCTTGCCCGCCGCGAAACAAAGAGGCAAGAAAAAGACTCTTGCCTCTTCGGCAGCTGCAGACCTTTTCCCGGACTCCCTCCGGGCTAGCTGTGGTGCGCTAACCCCTTCAGGCTGTGTTCACGCCGCCAGTCCCAGTCCTCTCCCTGCGATCCGACCGAAGCCCGAGCCTCAGCTCCCAGCCCCGCCCGCCCCGGCGGGGGAGCAGACAAGCCTCTCGGGCTGGTGAGTGCTGCTCGGCGCCGAGCCTCTGTGCGGGAGTCTCTCTGCTTTGCCCTCCGCACCCCTGTGGCTGCGCTCTCCTCCGTGGCTCTGAAGCTTCCCCCCTCCGCCCCCCGCAGTCTCCGCCCGCGAAGGGGCTCCTAGTGCGTGGAAACCTTTCCTCCTTCACGGCTCCCTCCCACTGGTGCAGGTGCCGTCCCTATTCTTTTGTCTCTGTTATTTCTTTTTTCTTTTGCCCTACCCAAGTACGGGGGGAGTTTCTTGCCTTTTTGGAGGTCGGACGTTTTCTGCCAGCGTTCAGTGGGTGTTCTGTAGGAGCAGTTCCACGTGTAGGTGTATTTCTACTGTATCTGTGGGAAGGAATGTGATCTCCGCGTCTTACTCTTCCGCCATCTTCCCTCCCTTCCTACTGACATGTTTTTAAAAAGAAGCACAGAAAATATCCATGGCCACATAAAATTAGCCACTGACCAGTAATGAGGTGGTTAAGACTATGAGCTTTGGTGTCAAACTGACTTGGGTCATAGACCTGGCTCCACCACTTTCTCCCTGTGTGACTTGGTCAGTTTCTTCTCCAAGACTCAGTCTCTTCATCTTTCAAATGGGGTAGAAATGCCCCTGTCATAAAATGAGATAGTATCTGTAAAGCATCTAAAGCATTTAGCATGGTGTGAGGCCACAGTCTATGGCATACAATAGGTGCTCGGGAAATGTTATTGTCATTACTATTTAAATATCTAGGCATTAAAAAATGCCTTTCTTGGAAAAGGGTAACACAGCTTTGGTAACACTAAGCTATGGTGTTTGTTTGTTAAGATGTTTGTAAGCATGCCTTAGATTTTCACCTGAGGCCCTGGGCTAAATTCCATCCTAGGAGATTAATGTGAACTCCCGGCACCTGAATCCTTGCTCCTGACCCTCACTTAACACTTCTGAATAAAAACTGCTCCTGCAGCTTTTGCCTTTTGCATCTACTTATTTGACATCTGGACCTCTTGCTCTGCTGTTGCGTAGCCCAGGGGTCCACAGTCCCCAGGCTGTGGACCAGTACCGGGCCACGGCTTGTTAGGAACAGGGCCGCACAGCAGGTGAGTGGCGGGTGAGCTGAGCGGGTGGTTTCATCTGCCGCTCCCCATTGCTTGTACTACTGCCTGAACCATCCCCAGCCCCCCACCGGGCTGTGGCAAAATTGTCTTCTGCAAAACTGGTCCCTGGTGCCAAAAAGGTTAGGGACCGCTGGTGTAGCCAAAGTCCGGCCTTTCCTCCTGATTCTCTCTTACCAGGAGGTTTGGCTTTGTTATGCTGCCTCGTCTACCAAAGTCTGATTCTCTGGTCTGAGTTCTTTTTGGCTTTGCCTTACCAGGTCAGCACTGATGGAGCCGTCCCATGGGCTGCATGTAGGTCACCAAGATGTTAAAGCCCCCAATTAATGGGACTGGTGGGCTCTTACTACTATTGAACAAGCACTCATATGGAAGATTCTTGTAACCCCCTCCCAAATTTTAGACTGAACCTTCAGCTTTAATGTCCATTTTTGCTTAGGAAGCTTTAATATGGCTTGGCTATGATTACCTATCATATTTCCAAGATTCCTATGGCTTTTTTGAGTTTGCTTTTAATTTTTAAAAAAGAACTTTTAATCTGATATGAAACTCATTGTAAAAAAATTAAATTGCAGATATAGGAAGGTACAGAGAGGAGAATACAGTGTTCTTTTAATCCTATCCCAGAAATAACTATAGTTAATATTTGGTGTCCCTCTTCTTTCCCTAGATATATTTATGTAATTGAGATAGTACCTCTTACATTGTCCACTTAATACTATATCACAAATATTCCCCATTCCATAAAAATCTCTTTATTAACACTTTAATCACTGCATAATGCCCCACCGTATAGATGTGCCGTAGTTTAAACTTAGCCATTCCCCCATTATTATACATTTAAACTGTTTTCATTTGTTTGGTTGTTAGAAATGACACTAAAATAATCATATTTGTACATAAACATTTTTCTTATAAATTTAAAACCCATTACTGATACCCTTTTTTAAAAAAAGAATAGCTTTCTTTCTGCCATCCTTGGACAAGGAGTAAACAACTAGACTGAGACAACTGTAGACACTTAAATATCCACTGAATGAATAAATAGGTATTGAAAAGGTGATTTGCCCTCATTAAAAATGAATACATACAAGTGTGGAACTAAGTAAGTGTTCTACTTACCCTTGAACACAAGAAGTATATTAAAGAGAAGGGATATAGAGAAAAATAAGTGAAACTAAAAAAAAAATCTGGGAGTTAGAAAACTGTTCTCTGCTCCAGTGGAACACTTCCATTGCCATACTAAAGAATATACAGTTGACCTTTGAACAACGTGGATTTGAACTGAATGGGTCTATTTATATGCAAAGTTTTTCAGTAGTAAATAAAATAGTACTACACAATCCACAGTTGCTTGAATCCATAGATGTGGAACCTCAGATATGGAGTATAAGG
Organism: Balaenoptera acutorostrata; assembly: GCF_949987535.1. Classification (NCBI taxonomy): domain Eukaryota; kingdom Metazoa; phylum Chordata; class Mammalia; order Artiodactyla; family Balaenopteridae; genus Balaenoptera; species Balaenoptera acutorostrata. Next base: position 46,751,338 of record NC_080075.1, on the reverse strand, counting down.
TGGGCTGGATGGATTTTTGAGTGGGCAGAGGGTTGGTACCCCTAACCCCTGCATTGTTCAGTGGTCAACTGTACTCATTTTCTAGTTTCTCCATTGATGCAGAGACTGCTAGCTAGTAACCAAACCCCTTTGCTCTTCTTTCTGAATAACAGCTAGACTCTATTTCCCAGCCTTCCTCACAAGTGTGGCCAAAGGAATATAGCAGAGCAATGTAAGCCACTTCCAGTCCTGCCCCATAAAATGTTCTCATTTTCAACCTGCCATTGATCCACCTCTTGATGTAGATGAGCACAGGGACCTTGGAAGCCATCAGTTACAAGGAGTAGAGGTCCCAAATAGAAGAAGCTCGGTTCCTGAATCTCTGCTTGGAAACATTTGTCTGCCTATTGGGTTACCAGAAACTTAGGCTCATTCCCGACATGTCCTTCTCCCTTATTATCCACATGCAACCTGTCATTAAGTCCTTTGTCTCCTATGTATATTGAATCTGTTCATTTCTCTTTGTGCTCTCTACCAATACTTTTGTCCAAGTTAGCATATCATCTTTTCCTGGGCTGCTTGCATAGTCTTCTAACCTGCATCCATTCTGACCCCCTTCCAGTCTATCTCAAGGTAAAAGGGTGTTTTTCCAAAGTGCAAATATGATGACATTATTTACCTGCTTAAAATATTTAAATAGTTTTCAATTTCTCTAAGAATAAAGACAAAAATTCTTCAGTGGTACCCTGTCTAGCTTTATCTCCTATCAGGCCACCTCTTACATTTTCAACTTCACCTACACTGGCATTCCAGTCCCTTGGACTCCATTCCACAAACTACTTCTTCCCTCTGAAGGGCCTTTGTGTATGTAGATCCTTTTCTGAATGCTCTTCCCTCCCTTTTTATTCAGTTACTCCTACTCATCTTCAAGAGCTCATCTCTAGAGACATTTTTCAAGGGATACCATGGTAGGTCATTTGATTTCCTCCTATTATAGGCTCTTGGAGCACCACCTGCCTTTTTGGTAGCTTCTGTCATAGTTGCAATTTTACATTTGTTTGTGGTATTATTTAATTAATTTGTTTCCCCCAATAAGCTAAGTTCGTTAAATGCAGGACGAGTGTTTAAACAGCCATCATATCCATGCTTGTGGAAAGAATAAAATAAGGAGAGAAGTAAAGAAAGAAAGAAAGGTTGGGGAAATGAAAATACTGATGGATGGAGTGAGATTTGTTACCACATTGTTTAGCATTAGGAGTCAGGATCTTGTTAAGTTAGGAACTACAAGATTTATGAGATTTCTTGACATGTCCCTTGTTGTGTTTTACTTCCTTACCTTTGTGTGTAAATTCCCCTCTACTGGAATACCCTTTTTTTACTGGGACAAACCCTATTCCACCTTTAAGATCAGCCAAGCCTTCTCTGATTTCTCCCAGGCAGGGTTAAGTGCTCTCAGCTGTGCTCCCCTTAGAACATATTAAGGCTCTAGAGACAGATGGGTCTTGTTTCCAATCTTGGGCCTGCCCCTGCTTGACATTTGACCCTAAACAAGTCATTGAATCTGCTTCTTCACCAGTAAAATGGAGCTAAAAATTCCTTCTTCATTGGATGAATATGAGGAATGAGATAATGGACTGAAAGCACCTCAATAAATATAGGTGCTCAATAAATAGTGACTACTTAAGACAAATTGAACCCAAATTTATTGTGTTTAATTTTCTAATCATATTGTAGGTTCTTTGAGGCCAGGGACTATGTCATATTTACCTTTGCTCCCTTAGTACTTAACACAGTGTCCTGTGCATAGTGGATTCCCAGTGAATGTTTACTGAAGTGAATTATACTGGAATTATAAGGCAGGATCCTGGAGATGGGATGTAATCAGGGGTTTAGAAAGCTTCAGATTGATCTCTTTGAGGTCTTTACCTTCTTATTAATGGCTAATCACCAGATTAGGAAATAAAGGCAGATAATTGCTGCTAAGAGACAAACAGGGGGAACAGAACATTGAATCACTACAAGAACACATCTAATGGAGGCCAGAGGTTGAAATATACTTTTCAACTTTTGAGCTTGAGTCAGAAATTAGCAACTCTTAAATACACAATTGTTATTAACAAGATTAATTGATGCCTGTACATTGTGGTGGTAAGTTTGAAATAAACGGTCATCTCCTATACCTTTTCTCCCTGCCTATTCAAATATTCCAAGGCCCAGATTAAATGTCCTTGTCTATTTTCACAAAAGCCCCATATATGCTAGGCACAGGGCTACTTCATGCAATTAGGGATGTATCCAGGTTTTGAGCAAAACTTATACACATTTAGAAGCTCACTTTAAGGGAAAGAATTCAAAATTATAAATGCAAAATTAGACACAAAAGTGAATTCTTATTTAGAATAGCAAAAGAAATCACAAATAAATCACAAATTTTAAAAGCTGACAGCAAATATCACAGTCTGGGAAAATAATATTTTTTTATTAATTAGCTGCCAGGAACTCCTTTGTAATAATTTTTCCCCTACATTTTTTTGGATGCATGCTGTTTGATTGCCTGTGGCAATAATTTTGTAACATCATTTCTTTTTTTATTAATTTTTATTTTATATTGGAGTATAGTTGATTAACAATGTGTTAGTTTCAGGTGAATGGCAAAGTGATTCAGTTATACATATACATGTATTTATTCTTTTTCAAGTTCTTTTCCCATTTAGGTTATTATAGAGTATTGAGCAGAGTTCCCTGTGCTATACAGTAGGTCCTTTCTTACAGAGACAATAGAAAGATAACTATCTTCTAGAATGGTTGAGAAAAAATGTTAAATTGACAGTTTACAGAAAGGTTTCTTTGGTTTCACAAGCCATTTTGGCAATGACATACAAATTTTTAGAATTGTCGTCAAATTTGGGAAACCTCTATCAAGTTTCTATCACATAAGATATGTACAACTCTAAATCACTCTAAGTTTTCTTGTGCAGGGACTAATGTTAAACACCCTTTGAAATGGTCACACTAACTAGTGAGTTGACAGTGCCCTTGTTGTGGTAGTAAAATTACAATTTTATGTTTTCTTTACTGGTGTTAGTGTTCATATCAAAGCAGCAGGACACAAATTCCTTCCCAGTGTGTTCACATGATTCATTCCTTTTCATTAATTTGATCAACCCAAGAGTCTATTCATTACATCTATTTGAAATTTATTTCTTCGTCTCAATGAATTACAGTTTTTGGTATTATCTGAAACAGAGTTTTTGGGGTTATAATTCACTTCTCATTGTCAGAATAATTTCTAGTGAGTTCTTATAGAAATATATGAAAAATATTTTCATGGTATGGTGCATTTATAATTGCCTATGCTACATAATTAAATATATTCTTGAAAAGGCATTGAATAAAAACCAAATCCTCTGCTTTTCATTTTACACCTCTGGTGATTGGGAGAATTTTCCATAGATTAGCTTCTGGCTCTGCATATTTTAAGACTTGTTTTTCTTCTACTACCTACTCTGGTGCTGGATACTGTAGGACACATTAAATTGTGATAGGACCCCTGGCCTTGAAACTCTGTGCATGCTGTCAGGTAAAATCAACACAGAAGGTGGTGGGAATATTTTTAGAAGCTATTCCTACACCAGACAGGAACTGGAATTAAACATACATAGAAGTGACTGTGAACTATATAGGTATACTCCACTAAGGCCAAGTTAAATGTACCCTCCTAACTCAATTTCCTGGGCTGGATTCCCAAAAATCCTTGTGACCATCCCAGTGCTACCTAACACGAGGAGACGTGTGAAGGGTGGAACCTAAGAGGAAAGATCAATACTAACCCATCCAGCTAAACTGTATTACTTTTTCAAATTTTACAAAAATAATATGACACTGTGAACACATTGTAGGGTCCCTTCAGGGCCTTGGAAAGGACTGGTGCAAGGGAAGGGCCTTGAAGTTTTAGCTTCACTAGCTTCCTTGGAAATTCATCTTTGAAGGGCAACCAATTTTATATAGTACTCTGTAGTTGGACTTGTGATGTGCTCTGGAATCAGATAGGCTCATGGTGTTAAGTATACAGTACCACTTTATGTAATGTCTTATGTGTCTTTGCATCGAATGGACATTTTTGGTGCCTGATTTGCTAAGTGAGTGATACACAGAGGAGAAGACTAGCGTTTTCTCTACAGAAAGGAAGAGGGAAGAAAAAGGTGGAGAGCCAACAGAAAAAGGTTAAGGAAAGACTCATGAGGTATGAAGCCAGCAGGCCAGTTACATGTGCTTCTGTTGTCAGACTCCAAGCAGTGTGGATATTGCTGCCCACCAGACATCCCCTCAGCAACAGGAGCTTACTGGGGGTTGCAGTAGGAGTTTCTAGCTCACTGACAACATCCCATATCAAGCCTCTGTTTCTCTTCTCCTCTGCCTGAGGGCTTTCTCCAGTGCCAGGAAGCTCACCCACCTGCAGGTAGTTATAAGTGGGTGTGGCATTAGTGCCCCAGGAGGCGACCCTCACCACAGGGATGGGAGTTGCAGATAAACAGCCCAGTCTAGGCGGCTTCTGGTGGGATGCTTTTGAGGTGAGTTCCACATTGTTTCTCAGAGGATCCCCAAAGATACTAAGTGCTAGTTTGCCCACAGAAGTGACCCACTCATTAACTCACTCATTGATTGGCATCTCTCCCTTCCCTGACTCACTTTCCCTAGTTTCTCACCTGTGCTTCGTAAGTTACCCTGTCAAACTACCAACACTCAGTTCTGTAACAGGGTCTTCTTTTGAGGCAACACAAACGAGGACACCTGGTTTAAGTCATGTGCAAGTAATTTACCACTTAAAGAAACAATCTAAATATTAAGATACAAAAACATGGAATACAGTTTTAAAAGAAATAAATAAACAATTTGGAGATACTCAACAAAATTATTTATTCGTGTTATATGCATCTGTTTAAAAAGAATGCTGAGATTCCGATGAAACTAATTTAGTTTCTATGGGAAGATAAAAAAGAACTGAATTATTGCGTTCAGGTCTTTAAAATTCTCTTGCGTTTATATTCCAACTCTGGCTTATTAAAGGGGTCTGTGCTCCGTTAACATACACATGCGCTTACAATATAAACAGCTTAACTAGACATCTGTGTTGACTACATATAAATGGCAGTTAACTTTTTGCCTTGTTTCTGTTCAACGATCTTGATATTTTAGTCTGCTGGCCAGATGAAACAAGATTGGTTTTTTGGTACCAGATGTGTCACAGTTTGTGCTTGTATTTTGCAGGTGCTCCCCCCAGCTGGGAAGATGGAAACTTGCCATCTTTCTGAGATGATGATTCAGGATAGAAATATAAATGTGTTAAAAATAATTCGACATATTAATGGAAGGCTTTGTCCCTTGTGGGCTTCTTATGCGTAACATATGAGCAGACCAGCAGCTGTTCCATATTTTAAAAGCAGAGAAAGTTAGAAGCATACATGGCTATTCAAAACATAAGCAACTGCTTGCAGTTGTGGAAACAAGGTTCAACAATAAACTTGTATTTGTGAAGCTTCCGCCCAAATAATAATCCCATTGGGTTGTGTTCAGGTGGTCGTAGGGTATTGAACAATCTTTCTATTTCCATCATTTAGATTCACTAAAACACCTTCCTTGTAGAGGCAGAGTGGTATAGATGACTACGTTTTTTTAGATAAAAATGGGAATTGGTTTGTAGGTGATTTCCACCCTCCAATATTTATATATTTTTAATCACAATAAAAAACCCTAATTTGTGGGGGGGGGGTCATTTTAACTTAAACATTTTGAAAGAACCAAAAGCCCCATTGAGGGCTGAGTTGTTAATAAAATGTGGTATCTCTTATCTTATTTCAAGCCTCTAAAGCAAGAATCCTTTAGGAGATGAGGTAATGATGCTCACTGTTTGCTCCTTCAGTAATCACCTAATGAATATTAACCAATGTCAGGAATGGCAGCAATCTTTCATTAACCCCTTACCTTTCACTAATCTTATGGAAGGAAGGACTCTTTAAGCCTTTTGGTCTAACTTTTGAACAAGGAGAATGCTAGCCCCATTCCATCTTTACTGTTGCTCTCAAAGCTCCCCCATAGAGAGAGCTCTGTTTGTATCTTTAGGAATAGGCTTTTTTTTTTCTTTTAGAAATTGCTATCCTCTCAAGTATAGTAAGGTCTACATGATTGGTCCTTGAATTTCAGTTTCTAGAGTTCAGGAGTATTTTGTGTAACACAATTATTTCCACCTCTCTGGAGTTTTTAAAGAGAACAAATGAGCTAAAGTTTAACAGAGTAAATCAGAATCAGGTTGGTATCTGTGCTATTTCAATCCGACTGCAGTTAACAGCAGTGGTGACAACTAGTCATGGCAATGAGCAAAGCTGGTCCACAGTTTGGGGTGGGCACTGCAGGAAGAAGCCTTGGAAGGAAGGGGATTGCTTGTTGTTGCTGAAATTTGGAGCATGGCCAATGAAAAGAGCCCTAATCTAAGTCATAAGACATTGATTCAAGGCACAGTGATCTTGCTCAACAAACTGTGACCTTGAGCAAGTCTTAATAACATGGTTTGACCAGGTGGCATCTAAGTTTAGAATCCTATTATTATTAAAAGGAAGCATATGTAATGGTTGATTTTAAGTTTAGAGGGGATGGAGATTGCAAGCTGTCAAAAAACAAAACTATTTAAGAGGGAAATTTGGCAGCTGAAGTGAAGTTATTCTCCTTTTGAGAAGTCTTAACAACCAAGAGGTCTTTCCTAACTGCTGTCAGAAAACAACACTGTCCAGTCAGAGAGAGCATGAAGTTTGAGAATCCAGGTATGGGCACTGGAATGGTGAAGTGATGGAAATGACTAGTTCAGTCCTCATTATTGAGGCTTACTGAGTAAGAACATGTGAATTTCCTGGAAGCATGTTTGGAAGTGGGGGAACCCATGGCTGGACTTTTTTTTGCTAGTGAAACAAGGTAAAATGACTTTCAGTTTAACATGAGAAATAATACTTCAGTTAGAATCAGTGGAAAGGAGTAAAGCATGCACAATTTAACAGTGAATACTAAAAAAAATTATTTTGAATTGTAATTCAAAAAACTTAGAGCTAAATTGGGTTATTTCTCATGTCCTTGTCCCCAATAACAAACCCTCATTTTGAAGACCTGTTTTGGGGTAGGAACTATAGTTTTCTTTTTCACCAATGTCCAGTGCTTCCCAACAGCCACTACATACAAAGAATACTCAAATGCTTTAAAAAGTTTGGCAAATAGAGTACCTTTTCTCTCAGTGCAGCTCTGGCATAGGGAATAGGTACAGTTTTTAAAGCTGGAAAAACACCTTGTTTCAATATCCCAGTTTTATGGATAAAGAAGCCAAGGTCCCAAAAAGCTAAGTCTCACAACTAGTTAAGGTTAGAACTGAGACTAGAACCCTGGTGCTTCTGTGCTTCATCAGGCTGTTAGATGTTGGAAGAAATTACCATAGATGTTGCTCAATGAAGTTTGCTGCTGAACAATTATGATTCTGATGATGAATTATTTTCATAATTCTCATCTGTGGGAGCTGGTTTAAATCAGTGATTCTCATGGAGGAGGGGAGGAGGGAGTCATGTGTAGTTTGAAAACAAAGCACAGCTTTGTCTTACTGCTTTGGTTTGTTTTCAGTGATGATATTTACTTTATTTTGAATTTCAAATTACATTTAAAGAGAGCATGAGATTTTTATGTTTACTGAGGACTGTTGTACCTGTAAAGGAACTCATGTGTTAGCTTTTCAAAGTTCTTTCCAGGACTTTGCTTCTGTGAATGAAAAATGATTTTTCACTTGCTGTTCTTTTTAGTTAAAAATGAAATTAAAAATGGGTGATTTAGGCTGTAAAATTAGTAGATGAATAGTCTAGGAATCTATATGTCTAGGATAGACATGTAACAATCTAATAGTCTAATAATAGTCTAATAATGTCTAATAGTCTAGGATTATATTCCTAATCTATGAATAGCCTAGGAATTAGTAGATGAATAGTCAGATAAAACGAAATTGCAGGTGGAAACAACCTATCAACTATAGTCTATCCACTGATGAATGGATAAACAAATGTGGTATATTTATACAATGGAATATTATTCAGTCATAAAAAGGAATGAAGTCTGATACATGCTGCAACATGGCTGAACTTTGAAGACATTATATTAAGTGAAAGAAGCCAGAAACAACAGGCTACTTACTGTATGATTCTAGTTGTATGAAGCGTCTAGAGCAGGCAAATTCATAAAGACAGAAAGTAGATTAGTGGTAACACCAGAACTTGTGGGAGGGGGGAATGAGGAGTGACTGCTAATGGGTATGGGATTTATCTTTGAGTGACGAAAATGTTATGGAACTAGATAGTAGTGATATTTGCATAACATTGCAATCTGAATTTTATGTGTATTTTACAATTAAAAAAAGAAAAGGGATTGCATCAGTGACACTTTAGTTTATCAACCCTTTTCATGTCTTTATGATTTGTGAATAGGACTAAGCTTTGGGATGAAAGGGAAACCATCTTGTTTTCAGTTAATGGCTTCTGTAGGTCCAAAAAATATATATAAAATATATTATTACTTTATCATAGATTATATTTAAATTATATAAATTATAATATATAAATTATTTATAGAATATATTATTATAGAAGTATATATAATCTATATGTAATCTATGTTTCTTAATATATAGATTATATATACTTCTGTAATTATATATATGTTTAGAGGTAGGGGTGGAGGGTCAGGACTTACGCATAAATATTTCATAGAGATTCCTGTTTCTCCTACAATCCTCTGTGGAGGTACAGATAAGGCTCTGCCTTCTTGCTTAAGAGTAAAAAATCTGTTGGAAGGTCTTAGGCATTTTTTTTTTACTCTTATCATTCCCAGCTCTGACTTGAGAACTGTGTCTATATGTAGAAAAATCAGTAGATTGATTAAGAATGGAAAAGTTTAGATCAAAACTGAATTTACGTGGACTATAAGTAATCATGTGAACAGGGTGACAACGTATGCAACAGTCCTGCTGTGTTGTGGCTGGTTGTTTACTCTGCTTCCTTGTCTGACTCCTGGTCACACCTGTTCTCTCATCACTGTTCCAATGCCCCTGTATCCTTTAAAAGCCCATCCCGTGCCCTATTCACATAAGAAGTTTGTGTTTTGTTCCTTGGTCTCTTGGTGAACTTTCTTTTTGACAATTACTGCACATTTTGTCACCTCTTTGAGGAACATTTGTTTCTGTGGCAAGGTTACCTGGTTATTCATATGTGCTTTGAAACTGGATGTAAGAGAAAAATTGACTGCATATATTTTTGTGGAATGATTTTAACAGTCTTTTGTTTCCTCAACTTTAGATTGTTTCTTTTTAAAAAAGCAAATAGTTGTTTTTGCTCTGGCAGCTACAAATAATTTTTTCCCAGACACAAAAATTATATTGGCTGTTATTAGCTACACAGAAAAAAAACCTCTAAAAGAATACTTATTTTTATTTAAAAATATAATACATCAAAGTGAAGCAGTTACATTTTAAACAAACAGGAAGGTATAAAATGTTTTCATAGAGTTAGGAGGGAGGGTAATTTGATTTAGTTCATTGTCAATCTGGATGCCAAGAATAAGAACCATCACCATTTCTTCACTCTGTGAGCATCAAATATAAAGATGAGAAATTTTAGTTATAAGTTAGTGAAGTTTTAGGGTTTTAATTTTAGTCAGAAATCAAAACTTTTTCAGAAAAATAACTTTTCTTCATTTTGCTCCACATCTTGTGGAAGTCCTGAATTCAGGAATGTTATTACATTTATTGAGTGTTATGGACTGAATGTTTGTGTTCTCCCAAAATTCATATGTTGAAGTCCTAACTCCCAACCTGATGGTATTAGAACCTGAGGCCTTGGGGAAGTACTTAGGTCATGAAGGTAGAGCCCTCATGAATGGGATTAGTTCTCTTGCTCTCTTTCTGCCATGTGAGGATATGAGTCTGCAACCTACTTGCTCTCTTTCTGCCATGTGAGGATATGAGTCTGCAACCTAGAAGAGGGTTCTCACCAGAACCTGACCATACTGGCACCCTGATCTTGGATTTCCACCCTCCAGACTGTGAGAAATAAATTTCTGTTGTTTATAAGCTACCCAGTCCATAATATTTTGTTATAGCAACTCAAACTGACTAGTACACCAAGTTTGCTTCTTCAGGTCAACTCCAAAGTGGTTTAGAAAGAATTTGTTTTCTCATCTCCTCCCCATAGATTTCTCAATATAATGATTTTCTAGGGGATATCTTATTCATTTGGGGAATTTTACTTACTGTCCTTTTTTACATTCATAACAAAAATTTCTGACAAAATTTAAAATATCTTATAGAAACCACTATACTATATGATAATGATTTACTACTATGTAATAAACAACTACATTTAGACTGATCATGAAAATAAAAACCAACACAAGTATGATAGATCCTCATTTTCTAAAGAAATATATCTTTATTGACTTTTTCCATTTTCTTACAAGCAGTTAAAAAACTCATTCTTGAACTTGCATGCTGTTCAATGTTATGATGGCTGCCTCCTTATGAGACTATCAGTGGAGCTATAGTAAGTTTCCTTAAGCACCACAGAAGACAGTCATTGCTTGGTCCCACTTTTACAGAAAAGAATCCAAGTTTCACCGGAAAGAGTATGCTTAGCTCTCTTGAAGAAGACCAGTTTAGTGGATTAATGTCTAATTTACATACAGTAATAAAGACAAACTTTGAATCTTTACAGATTAAATGCCCACTTTATACCATGGTGTAATTGTTTGAATTATTGGTGAGTGTACAGTATATAGATGTAGATGTACTAGATATGTCTATAAATAAAATAGTGCTTTAAGATAACAATATTCTTTGGCTGATTTAAATGCCTATAGTGGACTCTTTTAAAAGACTAAAATGAAAATGGTCCCACTATTATTGTCAATCTTAACACTGAGCTGGTGCGGAAGGTTCCCATACTGTTGACTGTCAGCATCTCCAGGTCCACTATATATTCTCTTGGTCCTGATAGCGACTTCACCAGCACAAGCATTGCACTTACAGGACTTGTTTGCTAAAATAAAAGAAAAAAGAGGGAGTGAGAGAATAATTTTTCTTGTGTTGCAGTTTCTTATTATTTGTGAATACACTTCCTATAAGAATTAGGGGAAGAATTTTTTTAAAAAAAAACATTTATTTATTTATTTATTTTTGGCTGCGTTGGGTCTTCATTGCTGCAGGTGGGCTTTCTCTAGTTGTGGCGAGTGGGGGCTACTCTTTCATTGCCGTGCGCAGGCTTCTCACTGCGGTGGCTTCTCTTGTTGCGGAGCATGGGCTCTAGGTGCGTGGGCTTCAGTAGTTGTGGCACACGGGCTTCAGTAGTTGTGGCACGTGGGCTCAGTAGTTGTGGCTCATGGACTCTAGAGCGCAGGCTCAGTAGTTGTGGTGCACAGGCTTAGTTGCTCTGCAGCATGTGGGATCTTCCCAGACCAGGGCTCCAACCCGTGTCCCCTGCATTGGCAGGCGGATTCTTAACCACTGCACCACCAGGGAAGCCCAAGTGAAGAATTTTGAGGTAGGATTAAAGTCACTACTTAGTCCTTTCTTGGTTCTAATCCTTCTGGATCTTATCCCTTATCCACACATAGTCATTAGTTCCAGGTACAGGGACCTGCTTGTTTTTGATAGTTCTTTGTTTTCTACTCATCCCTCTCTGTTAATGTTTCTCTTCACTTTTATTGAGTAGTTCTAGCCTTTATAGAGATTGGAGTTCATGTGAGAATCTGATAAGTTTTTGAACTGGTAAACAAGGTTGTCATCTTTCACTTCTCAACATTGTGGATCTGTTTACATTCTAGTAGGTGAAGAGGCATGTAAGTAGTTAATTTCAATAGAATATGGCAAATGCTAAGATATATGGGGATATGCAGGGTATATGTGAAGATACACAGAGGTGTGTACTCACAGAGAAAAACAGAGGGACTCTGAAGCATTGAGGGAAGGCCTTTGAATGCCTGAGGACAGTCACCCAGAATAAGTGGGAGTTTTGTAAAGAAGGATGTTCTGGAGAACTGGATGCAGTTTCACTTTGATGAACAATGTGATTGGTGCTAGAGAGTGCAGGGAGATGAGCTTGGACAGGCAGGCAGGTAAATGTGTGAATCTGAATGCCAAGAGGAGGGCAGGGATAGAAACAGTGGATTAGGATTTAGCAGTCACGTCAATAGGTGGACATTAAACCAAGGAAGAGAACGTATATGTGATAAGACTGGGTCTGTGAGAGACCAACATTTAAAGAATGGGCAGAAGAGAAGCCATTGAAGGAAGCTGAGAAGAAATAGATAATTAAGTGGTAAACAGATGAATGGCAAGCAGTGTCCAATACAGCAGGGGAGGATGGGGGTGACTGGAACTGAAAAATGCCTCTGGATATAGCAGTATGGATGCTGTTGGTGGCTTTTTTCCAGAGCAATTTCAGTAGGGTAGTGGGACTGGAAGACAGAAGAGTAACTAGGAAATAAGAAAATAGAGACTGTGATTACAGACTGTGCTTTAAGAACCTTGGCTAGGAAGGGAGAAGAGAGAGAGGAGGCAACATCTAGAGGGAAAACAAGTTAAATATGTAGGAGGTATATTAGAGTTTGATAGAACAAGGTTCCAGAGGAAATGGAGTGAAGAATACAGGTGGTGGGTTGGCCTTGATTGATAGAAGTGAAACCTTGTCTTTGGAAAATTCAAAGGAGAAGGTTAGAAGGGGAACACATGGACTTAAGTTTGCAAGGGATGGGATGGGAAGTTCAAATAATTTATGCCTGTTGGTTTCAGTGGTTTCAGAAGAGTAGGAGATGAGGTCACCTACTGAAAATGAAGGGTATAAGAACTTAAAGAGTATGGGGACATTTGCAATCAGTGGCTGAAGAGAAGAAATAAAAGAAAGTAATAGGATTGTTGAGGGCACATCTGAAGTTGGAGATTTATAGTATTACCAATCTGTGCTGACAAGCTGGGTGTGAAAATAGATGTGGATTATGTGATTGATCTAGAGTTGTTGGACAGGGAATTGAGGTGTTGGTGACAGAGTAGTTCAAGGGTCCACCAAGAAGTTGATAGAGTGGGAGAAAATGATGGGTGAGGGGTCAGAGGACTAGCATCACTGTGAGGGTGAAGAGCAGATAGAGTGGGAGTGAGGGCATGAAAAAGAGGAAAGAGAATCAGTCACTGAGGGGGTCACCTGAGACTCAGATGATCATGTGGAACTGTTCTGCAGGATAACAAAGTCCAGCATGTGGCCATGGGGTGGTGGCAGAGTGACATGAAGCTGAAGGTCATGGAGGATGAGATGGCCAGAGAACTGTAGGCTGAGATAATGGATGTGACTATAATAGTGCCCAGATCTGAGTGATCTCACCTACTTCCTACATACTCTGCCTGAGTGATCTCATCCATAGCCATGGCTTCAATGATCACATATCTGCCAGTGACTTAAAAGTCTATACTATGAATTCCAATCCCACATATCCAATTCTCTACTCATCTTTACTTGGATGTCTCATGGCGACCAGGACTCAGTATGTCCAAACTGAACTCCTCACCCTCCTCTCTCCACTGGCTCCTTCTTCCTTATCTCAGTAAATGGTACCACCATTTACTGTTGCTCAGGACAGAAACTTGGAGGTTATCCTTGACGCTTCCTTCTCCTCCACCTCCCCATAGCAAATGGGTTACCAAGCCATGTCCTTCTTCCTATATCTTCATAAATCTGTCCACTTCTTTTGGACTCACTGCTACCACACTAGTCCCCCATCTTTTGAACTACTTACTGGTCTCTCCATTTCCATTCTTGCTCCACTCCAATCCAGGCTCTACAGTGTAGCCAGGTATCTTTTTTAACATGAAAATCTGATAGCAACTCCTCTACTTGAAACCCTTAGTATGGTCTGTCAGGCATTGTGTGATCTAGGCCCTGCTCATCTCTCCAGGTCCCTCTCAAGCCACTCTGCCTGTAGCACCTGGAGTTCCAGATTAACTTGTCTGCTTTTTATTCCTTCCATTTGCTAGTCTTCAGCTTAAATCTACTTCTTCCAGGAAGCTCCCAGACTACTGCTGTCTTGGTTAGGGGTTAACTTGTGGTGTACACATGAACAATTTGAAGTGCTCAGTTGTAACGTTCAGCATACTTGTGAACACTTGTTCAATGTCTCAACTATAAGCCCCGCTGGGGCAGGAATTGGCTTGGTTTTATTCACTGCTATGTCTCTAGAACCTAGCATGGTGCTTGCCTCTTATAGGTAACAGTGATACCTTGAAGATGTTGATTGAATTAATTTATTCATTTAAAAATATTTTTTGAGCACCTGCAATGTGCCAGGTACCATTCATTCTATGTGCTGTGCATACAAGAGTGAACAGACAGGTAATGTCTCTGTTTATTGCACTCACACTCTAGTAGGTAGTAGGTGACACGGACAAATAAATACTATGCAACGTGGTGATAAGGGCTGTGAAGAAAAATAAGTCTCAGTAAGGAAGGATAGATATTGGTCGGTGTGGGTGGAGGATGGTATTCTACCTTTAATTTCATGTATTACTTCTTTCTAATATGTTCCCTTTTCTAGGGAAGAAGATTTTCTCAGTACTGTCCCAAAAGGAATATAAATAAAATCCTATATCCCACAGATCCTTTCAAGGATAAGGTCCAGCCTCATGTTTCTCAAGAAACATTCTTTGACTATTGCAGCCCACATTAATTCTTTGATGTCTTGGAGCATGGAGTTAAACACAAATTTGTCCTCTGCTTTTCTCATAGATGTTAACTATGCCACAAAGTAATATTTAAAGCTCTTTGAAGTAAGGAACTGTGTATTACATGCACCTAGCATGAAGCTGAGTATATAATAGGTGCTTAATTAAGGCCTCCTGATGGAGTCTTATGATTAAATGCCCTCTGCGCAAGTGGAACTTCATTGGAGAAATTTTGTAGGATTTGATCCAACTATTTTTTGAATTATGTGATAATAAATAGTCTTGAAATATCTTCTTATTTTAAATGCTTTTTTGCTTTCAAATAGTAGTATTTAATTCTGGGATTATCAAAATTGGCAATGTTTTATATCATTCATAAGAAAGGATTTTACTTGAGAAAAACACTGTATTTATATCTGAAAATATCAAGTCAATAAGTTCACTGATATGAATCATAAAACTTTAAAAGTGCCATGTTTATTTAAAAAAAAAAACCCGTGCAGGTACTTTGCTTAACTCTTTGTTGATTCTGCTAGGAAATTTTACTTTCTTAAATTTTGGATAAGAGTTCAAAATGGAAAATTATTTTTAAAGATGATTTTGAGATGAACCTATTTGACTGCCATGGGTTACAAATAATGTTATTTCTTTGGGCTAAAATTATTAAATTGTTATTATCTGCACTGTGTGAAATTCATTTAGAGTAAACTTCTTACAAATATCTAGTATATCTCAAATTTAAAGCATCAAATGTTAAAGACGTTTATTTTTAGTTATTAGAAAAAAGAATAGTAATAGATTGTATTTTGGGTTGGGTTTTTCTCTTCAGAAGTTGGTCATGAGAGATTAATCATTTCTAATTTACTGGCAAAGAAACAGAGTCACATAATTCTGGAGCTGGAAGGGAACTTAATATATCAAAGAACAGGATAAACGAGTAAACATTAAAAATCTGTAAACTTTACCACGAGGATGAATTTCCCAATTTACTTTTCATATTCTCAAAATGAAATATTGACCTTAAAATCTGATTAAAAATGAAGAGTGCCCAAAGGAGTTTTGAGAAAACTGGAACTGGATGAATAACATCCTTAGCGTGAAAGACTTACCGTAACCCTGCAAACTGCTTGGCGGGGTGCCATCATTTTCACATGAAGTGGTGAGCCGTATTTGAAATATGTCGGAATTTTAACCTAAAATGAACTTGCTAAGATTGTGCAGGGGGGACTGGAAGGCTGAGGCACTGGAGTCAGGGAGATCTGCTGGGAAGCCCTTGGAGGGATTAGAGAGGTGCTAAGAGCCAGTTTAAAGGAAGAGAGGCAGAGACACAAGGACACAAAGATAACCCAGGGGACACTGTGGAGAGAGAAATGGCAGAATTCAGAGAAGGATTTCATATAGGCAATGAAAGAAAGAGAAAACATAAACGTGACCTCACATTGCCTGCCTGGAAATTTGCAAGAATGGTACAACTATCTGTTGTACACATGGTGCGGGGGGTGGGGAGTTGGGGTCACTTCTCAGATACTTCTGGGTCTTAGTTTTGGTGCAGATGTAAATAATCTTGCGAATGTAACAATAAGGAATTCAGCGTTTTTGAAAAGCTCTCCAGGAATTATTTTTTCTATGTACAATTAAATAGCTATCACTGATTTGTGGTATCTATTTGAGGGGTGTGTGTGTGTGTGTGTGTGTGTGTGTAGGCTTGTGTTTTCGTGGTCACACACAACTCTGTTAGAGTGTACAACTTTTATCTGAGTGACTTTAGAGAAGCTACTTCATCTCCCTGAGTCTTACTTTTTTTTTCTGTAAAATATGGAGATAAATATTAATCTGACCAAGCATTACCAAGAGGATTAAATGAGATAATGCACACTGGAAGGACTTACACAATGCCTGCACATAAAAACTCTTTAAATGTTAGCTTTCTTTCTATGTGAATTACTACCAAACAACAACAACAAACTTGGAACTTTCTCAACAGCTAAGGCTGCCCTCAGGATACTTACTCTTAGGTAGAACTCTCTATTTTCATTTCCAGATTTAATCCGAAAAGTATTGATAGTGTTGGGATAAATGGTTGTGGCCTGTATCTGGAAGATGTCAGATGGCACAGACCTATCAGATCGGATGCTCATGTATTTGTAGACTATGGATTGGGGAAGTTCTCGGCACAGCGCATTTGAGACTGGGCAAACACATCGGCTGCAGAGACAAACAAAAGTGTTAGTTAGGCTTGGTAAAACCAGAAGATTCTCAGTTTCAAAAGGTCTGATTTTTCTTACTTCTCTGATGTTAGAATGTAAGGATCTTGACAAGGATTTCGTGGGTAACAACGGAAGCCGCCATGATAATTCCAACACATTTCATCTTCCCGACATTCATTTGTGGTCTCACACTCATTTATATCTGTAGAGATGTAGAGTCGAAGAGTTTACTGATATAAGTAAATTGCGTAAGTAGCAGATTCCAGTTTGCCACTGGAAGGAGGTGTATAAGAATCTGGACTGTGTTTAATTTGCTTTTAGACACGAGACTTGGTGGGACCTGGGTTCATTGCATTAATTCACGACAGATGAAGTGGAGCCATTCTCGACAGATTAATATGTGTCATTTCATGGTACTTTATCAAGCACCTATTATTCATCTGTTGAATTCAAAGCCAAATGCTTGCCATTGACTTTGCTTAAATAAAAATGAAAGACACTATTTCTTGCCCTCTGGGGAATTAAGGAAGGCTGAAAGAAGGAGGAGGCCTCTCACCTTGGCCTTGAAAAGGGTGGTGGTTAGATGGGATTTTCAGGTTGCAGTGGGGAGGGCCTTCCAGGCTGAGAAAGCAGCAAACAAAAACTATGGAGATGGAAGTTTATTGTCAGGCTCAGGGGCTTGGGAGAGAGGGAAAGGCTGGAATGTGGTTGCAGTAAGCTGTAGCATGCTGCTGGATAGTTAATGTTCTGGGAGTGGATTACACTGTCCATAGGAAGCTGTTCACAGCAAAAGAAGTGAAGCTATGAAGTATCCTACCATGTAGAGCATGGCTATTTAAAGACCATGGGGAAGAAGGGGAATTAAGGAAGGGACTGTCAGTGTCAGCGGTGAGAGGCAACCCAGGAAAAGGCAGTGCAAGGAGGTCAGAGCTAGAGAGGGTCCCGGGAAGGAGGGTTGTGGGAAGGCCAGGATGGACAAAGACTGAATTTAGATTTGGGAATTAGGAGTTCGCAGATGACATCTGAGAGAAGAGTTTACAATGCTAGAGAACCATTACATTTACGACAATGAAAATTATATTAATATCCACATCCCTATGTATGTTTGTCTCCCTTTACATTTGAATAGTGATTAGATTTTATCCAATATAAGCCTTTTCTGAATCATTCCTTCCCCACCATCAGATATTTTCATTCATTAATTTACAGGTAGTCATTGGCTAGTTGCTGGGATATGATCTCTTTCTTCTCTCTGAATTCTTATATCTCACGTTCCTCTTTTGGGACCTTTATTGCCTTTTGCTTTGCATTATTGAAATCTGCATGTTTGTCTTAATCCTTCTATTAGCTTGTAAGCTCCTGGAGGGCAAAGGCTATTGTGCACATCTTTCTATCCCTTTATTACCTAGCATGAGCGCACTGGGGGCACCTAGATTTTAAGAAATATTAAATTGAACCAAGTTGCTCTTCACACAAACCCTATGGAGATGGTGAGAAATATATTATCTCTATTTGGCATAAAGGGAAAACAAATAAGGGTTAAGTGGCTGACCCAAGTTCATATAGTTAGTGACAGGCATCTCTCCACTGCAAGGTATTGCATCCTCTAAATGAGAGTAATTCCATTCCTTGTCTTTGGAGAAAAAATTTTCTTTTAGCTTCCAAACTGGCAAAAGCTATCTGGAACCCAAGAGGAGACTGGAAAAGCTATGCAGTTTCCAAGAGTCAGTTACAAAAAGTATCTTCTTTTGGACTGGCTATGGCTAAAGAAAGAACTTAGATTCCTCAGAAGAAATCACAACTGACTTGTCCTTTCAATAGTTTTCACTTTTTTGAAAAATAAAGATGCTGTTTAGCTACAGGGAAAGTGAAGACTGGTTTGTTGTATGGAGTTCAACAGCAGCAAAAGGAAACTTTATGTGATAATTTTATTTATTACTTCCAGTAATTTAGAGCCTAGCATAATCAACTCCTTAACCATTTTGGAAGGTTTTTCAGAAGTGATTAATAGTATTAAAATATTTGATGAATGTGTGTCTGTGTATCTGTGTATTCTCCCTCTGTTTCTTTCCTTCCCTGCTGTCCCTCTCCCCTCCCCACAACCTGCCACCACACACACACACACAGAGTTTTAATTTTTGCAAGACTGTGGAAATGAGAACAGTTATTTCATCCCTAAAATAAACCTTTTGGGGGAAGGTAAGAATCCAGACTCTTTTGGTTTTACTTTAACCTGTAGACAGGGCTGGGAAGGAATGGTTTCAGTGGGGGAAACCAATTGTTTTGTACCCTAAAAGAATGGTAAGTCTCTTTCACAAAAAATGTTTTGGTTTAACCAAACATTCTTCAAGATATAACACTAATGAATCTCCTATTTGCAATTCCATTGCATTTTCACCTTTCGTTATAACAGATATAAATAGAGTAGGCTGGTAAGATTCCACTGAATGTTAACTTGTTTCTGTCTTTTGCTGGGTGTCAAATCCATTTATGATCAGAAACACATAGACATTTGTTTCAGGACTCCAGGGAAATTGGTTAAGGTATCCCACTGGCTAACATTTTCCTGCATGTAATATTCATGTTAAAAGTCTCAGTTAGGTTTCAGAAAGTAAAACCATTGGAATGCAATGTTTCTCCACAATTAACATTACAGAGTCTCTAGTAACATGGAAAGGGGTAGAAAGATGTTTATTGTGCAATGAACTACATTCTGATTATGCTCATATTTAGTGGTTGGATTCTAGTTGAATGATCACATGCACGCTATAAAATCTCAGGTCATGGATGTTCCTGTGAATTAATATTTCCCTTGTAAAATCATGATATAGACTGAGAATCCTGAGTGTCTCCTTTCCTTGATCTTTTCCTTTCTTAATAGTTTACTGCCCTTCTTCTAGAGAAGATTTGCTACTAGTCATTTATATTGCTGGGTAAATTTCATAAAAACATCTTGAACTTTACAGGCTTTATAGTTTATAAATAATTTTTCTGTATGTTATTCCATTTCATTCCCTCAACTCCCTTTTCCAAATGAGAAAGTTGAGGCTCAGAGAAGTTTGATAATTTGTTCAAATTGTATAGATAGAATGCCATACAGCTAGGTCTCAAACAGATTTTGTGTCTTCAAGTTCAGTCATTTTTTTTTCACTCTCTCACTGCTTTATGTAAACCTGTGTTTGTACCAATTTTTCCAGGATTATCTAGTTTTAGTTTTACCTGAATAGTCTTTTGCCTGTTAAAGAAATTTTAAGCTACATGCAGGAGGTAGGGAGGAGAGGGTGCACATTTTCAAATCTTTCAAAGAGACTCTGAAATCATACCATGTAGAGAGCCACTTCTTCCACCAACATGTAGCTGTGAAAATCACCTGAACATTTATTTTAAAACTGGACCCAAAGACATTAGCTATTTTTGGATTAATAGTTTTTTTTACTGAAGTATTCAAGCACTTTTTTAATACACATGAAG
This sequence comes from Balaenoptera acutorostrata, assembly GCF_949987535.1. NCBI lineage: Eukaryota > Metazoa > Chordata > Mammalia > Artiodactyla > Balaenopteridae > Balaenoptera > Balaenoptera acutorostrata. The sequence continues at coordinate 46,730,905 of NC_080075.1, read as the reverse complement.
CTGATTTTCTCAACACTTAAATTACTATCCAATTTATAATCCTGGTGTTTTAGAGAATTCAGATCGGTTTGAGGTGCACCTAACCACACATTAAGCTTATGCTCTACACTGAAACTTATGGTGAAATATTTTAATAATTGAATCTTTTCTGGTGGATGATTAGAGGATATATATCATAGGGATTATGTAGGCTATATAGAAGGCATACCAATATTTTATTAAAATTATTTATTTTAAGAAAGAAAAATGATTACTTTAAATTTCAAAGAGAGTTAACACTGAATATCCTCTTTATGAGATGTGCATGTCTCATGATCAACAGGGGAAAAAAAAGAGCTCAAATTGTAAAAATGAAAGTCTGTGATAGAGAATCTTACAACTTCCTCCCTGCTTTTCCTGGTTAAAACTTAACAGATATGAAAACAATAAACTTACCCTGACATGTTCTACTTCTCACCACTTGGTATCCCTGGGGGCACATACAAGAGAATTTCCCAGGCTCATTGACACATTGATATTGACACAGGTAGCTCGAGGTTCTGCATTCATCAATGTCTGTTGAACCAGACAAGAGCAATAAGACAGAGTTGAAAACTTACATGTCACTATTTTGGTATTTTTTTTTAACACTGCATACTCTGAAACAGAAATACAATACTTTATAAGAAGCTCAAGTGCAAATTCTAACAATATCAGCTCATTTCCCATAGAGCTTCACAGCACAGAGAGTTTTTCTTACCATCAGTTTTACTCACTTATTGCTGACAGTTTGGTGAATCCTGGAACTAACCATACTAGCTGAGCAGACTGAATGAATTGGCTTGTGGTTGATGATCCTCATGTTGTGCTTGGCAGACCCACCCAGTGATGCAGATTCATATTTGCCTTCTCAGAAATTGGGTGGCTCTGCTCCCAAATTCATCTGAGTTTTGAACTCCAAGTTCCATCCCTGTGCTAGCTTCTAGAGGTGATGCCCTGGCAGAATGCTTTGCATTTCTCAATGGTGCTGTCCCAAGTAAAGGTGGGAGCGTTTGTGAGGAAGTCGGGAGCATGAAGTGTCAATGGCATCCCCCTCAGGATGTCTTATGGCTTTTGAATTACACAGTGGCAGGCATGACTAGGGGCCAGGTCTCTTGGTTTCTCTTCTAATGTTCTTGACATGCAATCAGCCATTTTTGAACTTAAACATGCATGCCAGTCACCTGGAGTTCTCATTAGATGCAGAATCTGACTCAGTAGGTCTGCGCTGGGGCCTGAGATTCTACAATTCTCACAGGCTCCCAGGAGGTGCCACTGCTGCTAGCCGTTGCATCACACTTGAGAAACAAGACACTAGAGCACCCTTGCTAATTATCAGACCCAGCCTACATCTAATATTTCAATTATTTTGTTTCTTCTCCTTTCTTTTGAAAACATACTAAAAAGTCAATGTTATAATTGAACTAGATTAACTGGATTTTAGAACGGAATTTCCATGGATAAAAATTTGCTTTCATAAACAGGTACATACTTGGATTAAAGCAACAGCAATCACAGGAATTGGACCATGATTACTAATTATTTGGACAATATTTTACCTTCACAGTTGAGCCTGTCACTGCTTAGCTCATATCCTTGATTGCACTGACAGATGAATGAACCAAGAATGTTGTAGCATTGCTGAGCACATTGATTGCTGGCATCACATTCATTTATGTCTGAAAGGCAAGGTTATACACATTTATATATCTATGTCTTTACACATAGCCTTGCTCTTTTGTACCTATGTCATCCTATGATAAGTGAGTAATTCCCTAGCTGGATTCTTTGCTCTGCAGAAGCTCACTGGAGAACATCCATTCAGGTTTCATATTTGTTGGAACAACTTCAAACATCTGTCATATACTTCTTTTAAAAATACCAGAATATTTTTTTTTCTGGGAATGACAGTTAGTTTGGTGTTTGATGAATCTTTCCAAAAGAATTTAATGATTCTAATAAATATACATTCCAGTATCTATTTTCTTGTATTGTTGTTCAGATGCAAAATGCCAAGTCTATAAATAATTGATATAAGACACATACTAATACGGTCTCTCAGCATGCTGTAGTGAAGATTTATCTGTGCTATTTAGTACTTTTTAAATGGGTCCTGTTAAATTCCATTACAATTATAACATAAGCCTTTGAGACCCATACAGAGTTTTGCAATGCTCTAAGGCACTGAAAATATTGTGAAAAGGCATTTTTCCTGCACTAGATTCTTTCCATGTCATGCCAATCTTAAAATTGTGTGCCGTGACATTGCATTCTGAAAGGGCAGAAGAAGCATGTAAAAATCAGATGCACTTTCAGCGGCAAGTTTATGTATTTGAACTTGCAGTAACCCCTTTGGCACCTTCAGCGTTTATATCACACACTCTTGACTAATTGGTGTGTGTATATCAATTGATCTGTAGTTAAAAATTTTTTTTTTGATACACTCACAGAAGAGAACTAAAACCAAGGTTAAAATTTTTTTCCATTCACATCTTGATGTGTTTTAAAAAACCAGATTGGTTACTGTCTTTTCAGCTTTATGCAGGGAAGTTGATGGAAACCAGTTCACTCAAGAACATAGAAAACTGGAAGTACTGCACTGTGGCTTGGGAAGACAGAAATCAGTCAGGATGACTGTTTCCAGAAGTCTTACCTACGCAGGTATAGTTGTTTGCTGCCAATTGAAACCCAGGACTGCACTGGCAATAAAATGATCCTGGTGTGTTCACGCATCTTTGGTGGCAATATGGAGGGACGGTACATTCGTCTATATCTAGGTTATCAAGCATACACAAAGAGAACCAAATTATTGACTATCCAAATTACTATTATTGAGCTGTTTAATCTCAAGTTCTCAGCAGAGCATTATCTAGAAAACCTATCTAGAGACATCCTTTTAAAAGTAATTATTTTTCTTTTTAAAAAATTAGGGTATCTGTGCTTTAAATACACTTTGGTCTCCCCTCTGCAGTTAAATGAGATGTTAAGAACAAAGACTTCATAAACCTGGTTGGGTTGGTTGAGATTTAAAGAGGGAAAAGTAATTAAAACTATTTCACACATAAGTGAGAATGTCAGGCTGGGAATCTAAAAGCTTATTTATAGTGATAGAAGTAGAAAAGAACTATGGAAGAATTGAGTGATGTAGCGTAAAACTAGTAAAAGGAGGTACGGGCTGTTGCTCAGCTGGTGACCTTGGCGAAGTCACTTAAATGTTCAGTATCTAGGTTTTTTCTTCTGTAAAATGTGGATAGTAATGCTGCGTGTGTATCTTATGAAGTTTCTGTGAGAATCAAGTGATAGAACGCTATGGAAGGAATGGGACGCTAAACAAGTTACTTCTTGAGAGTGCCCTTCTGACACATTGATGATGTGTTCCAGCCTGTGTCCTTCTCGTATAAATATTTCCAACTATAAAATGCTCAATTGGGAACTTGCAAAGTAGGATTAATATTTTAAAAGCATAATAGAATTCCATTAATTGATGATTCTACACTTTGTGACAACTCCAATATGGCATGTGTAATTTAAAATAACAATTTTTCACAATCACTGTAATACTATGGAGTGACTATCTCATGGAAAAAATGAAACAAAACAAAACTTTATGCTGAACCCTTCCAGTACTTTAATAAGTAAAAGTGTGGAAGACAGTGTGCTCAAGTGGCTGCAAGGTAATCTGAGTTTGAATCTTCGTTCTGGCATTTACTAGCTTGGTCTTAACCTCTCAGAGCTTCCATTTCCTCTTCTGTGAGTAATAATCAGCAATGTGGCAGGATTGTTGGGAGGCTTACATGAGATGGTTTCGGTGAACTTCCTTGCACAAAACAGGCAAAAAAAAAAAAATTGGGAGCTATTATGAATAAGCTGCAAAATATATTTGATTTAACTTGAATATTGAAATAAACAGTAATGATGTTCACATGGCTTCCCTCCTAATTTATTTAGGTGTCTGATCAAATTGTCACCTCAGGGAGGCCATCTCTGTCCATCCATATAAAATAACTTCTTCTGCCCCATCTACCCACTTATCCTGCTTTATATTTCTTTGTAGCCAGTGACACTCCTTGACATTGTATTATGTGTTTATTTGCTTCTTGTCTGTGTCCCTCCCTATAATGCAAGGCAAATAAGACCCATTTCCTCCTCTTGAGGTAGAGGTAAAGTATTTTTTGTCTGTTCACTGTTGTGTGCTTAATACCTGGAACAGGGTCTGGCATAGTAGGTGCTCAATAAACATTAGCTGAATGAATGGAAAGTTCATACTAATTAAGAGTAATTTTAGCACAGTTCTTCCTAGTACCTAGTGTTACAGCCAGGTGCCAATATCAATAGCTAAATTATGTAAGTGGTACTTTCTAATAGTTCCGTGGGCTGCGATTCTGTAAAATCTGTTTGTTTACTATGATGGCCCAATACCTAGAACTTGGCGCACAGTCAGCCCTCACTAAATATTTGATGAATAAATAATGCATGTCTTCTCAACCAGTAAACATTCATTGAACCATTGTTATTTGCTATCATTGTGTTTGGTAATGTAGGTTTATAACGATGATAATCATACATATATTCTACCCCTGTCTTGTATGGAAAACAGGCATGAAAACAAATTAATGCATGGAATTATAAGATCAAAATAGAAAAGTGTACAAGGGAGAGAGGGAGCACCATTCTACTCAAAGTGTGACCTGCTGACCACTACTGGTCCACGGACTATTTCGACCAGTCCGCAATGAATAAGTACAGAAATTGGGAGCAAGTGTTTAGGAATAACAATTTGGTGTTACTGCAACATTCTTACTGTACTCTACATAAGTATTGATCTATAACAGGTTGGAAATTTACAAAGGATCCATCAGAGTTTGAGAATTACTAGAATATAGGAGGGAGTGACTAATTATATTTGGGTATATCATGGAAGACCTCCCAGAGGAAGTGACCTTGAGCTAGAATTTGAGAGTTGAACAGGATTTTGTTAGGACTGCATGTCTCTGGTAGAGGCACCGAAGTGTGACACTGTGTGATGTATTGGGGAACTATAACTAGTGGGACAAAGCTGGAGTGTAATTATTTTGGCAGGAGAGGGCTGTTGATACAATAGAGCTGCGCAAGGACTAGATGGAGGAAGACTTTATATGCTCTGTTGAGGAATGTAGTGTTGGTTCTATGGGTGAGGGGAACAGTGAGGAAGCCACCTGATTAGATCTGAATTTTTTTTTTTAATTCTTGGCTGCACCACGTAGCATGTGGGATCTTATTTCCCCTACCAGGGATGACCAGGGATTGAACCTGCACCCCCTGCAGTGGAAGCATGGAGTCTTAACCACTGGGCCACCAGGGAAGTCCTAGATCTGAATTGAAGGACATCTCCTGCCATACCATAACAGGCTCTAACCATAAGTTCCATTCGCTTTGATTCTTCCCATAGTAGGCTGGGTTTGTTCTTTTTTTTTTTTTTTTTTTATTTTATTTATTTATTTATTTATTTTTGGCTGTGTTGGGTCTTCGGTTCGTGCGAGGGCTTTCTCCAGTTGCGGCAAGCGGGGGCCACTCTTCATCGCGGTGCGGGGACCGCTCTTCATCGCGGTGCGCGGGCCTTTCTCTATCGCGGCCCCTCCCGTCGCGGGGCACAGGCTCCAGACGCGCAGGCTCAGCAATTGTGGCTCACGGGCCCAGCTGCTCCGTGGCATGTGGGATCTTCCCAGACCAGGGCTCGAACCCGTGTCCCCTGCATTAGCAGGCAGATTCTCAACCACTGCGCCACCAGGGAAGCCCCTGTTCTTTTTCTATACTTTTTATACCCTCAATTGTTTATTTTCCTGACTAATACAGTGGGCAAAACTTTGGTGCCTGTGGAGTTTTCCACACAATTTTCTCTTAAGTCACAGCTTCAGTCAGTGCAAGCCCTGGTCCTTCCTCAGAGGCTGGGCACTAGCCCCAGCACCTATGCACAACCCCATGGCGGGAAGAACAGGGCCAGGGCCCATGAGGAGCTCAGTGTTGACATCCTGACACCAAGAGCTCACATTCTCAGGTGAAAATTGATGCTGGGTTGCCTGTCCCCACATCATTATAGTCTGTTCCTAAGAGAAAATAAGGACTCTTCACTGATCTTATGGTAAGAGGTGTTATGTAAATCAGTGGACAGAGGGAGTCAATTACAGAGTTTCATCCTAGTGCTGGGCCTCAAGATTGAGCCCAGAACACTTTAGTTTACTTCTCATTTGCCAGTTGGCCTCCCCATATCGTGTTCTTCCTGTCATTGAAAAAGCATGCATTAAGCACCTACTTGGTGGGCACTCTTCAGGGACTGGGGAGACAACAATGACACAAACCAGGCCTGGCCCCTGTCCTCAGAGAGCTCAAGTAGAGCTCTCAAGGAGGGCACATGTGTTGCATCCCTAGCACTGCACCCACATGCCACATAAAGAATGTTTAGTACGAGTCTGTTAACTCATTACATAATGATGGCACACAGCTATACAACCCAGGACCAGGAGCCATTCTAAGCACTCCTGCACATGAGCTCCTGAGATAGGGGCTGGTATTATCTCCATAGTACAAAGGAAAAGAGTGAGACACAGAGTATTTAAGTAACTTGCCCAAGGTCTCAAAGTGAGTTAGGGGTAGAGCTGGGACTTGAACCTCACCATTTGCCCTATAAGCTATGCTATGCTACAACCAGTGAATGAAGCCCATAGCACCAGTGTTTTAGTGCTAGGGTACCAAATAACTAATTTAAAATGATTTTCCTGGTTGCTTTTGTGGTCTCATTCACACCCCAAATTTCTGCTTTTGCTTAGTCTAACATGTAACCAACACTTTGATACCCAGAATATGCTCAACCTTTAAGGCTAGTTTTTTTCTTTATGTGGAAAATGGATTGGTAGTCAATGAAAAAATAAGCACTATCATTCTCCAAATAAAGATGAGTGCTTTGTTTTAAAGGACTGAGGTTTAAACAGTTAAGATGCTCCAGACAGGACTTGGCTTAGTGCACTGTTGTACTTACCTACACACTGCTCTCCTCGCTTCTGGTACCCAGGAGGGCACTGACAGGTGAAGGAACCTCGTAAATTGATGCACACTTGGTCGGCTCTACAGTTGTGTGTCCCTGCAGTGCACTCATCTATGTCTGTTAAAGACATGCAGCACAAAAATAGTTTGAGTCGGTTGTAAAGATGTTGATAGTTCCTCCATTTTGCCATCATACTTTTCTTAAAGAAACCAAGTTTTTACTCTGTAATACTGTTATATTGGAAATGCTTAAAATGGTACATTATTTCAAGTGTTCAGAAAGTAATTTCATAGATGTCAGTGTGTACCACTTAGATTTAACAAATGCTAACATTCTGCCATGCGTGCCTCAGCTCACTTTGTTTTGTTAAGAAGTGAAACACTGAAGATGTACCTAAAGCCTTACTCCATCCTCATCCCTTTACCCACCCACCTATTACCATCCTGGTAGGTGTGAATCCTTCCCTGAGATTTTTTTATACTTTTATTATACAGTTATGCACCCATTAGAGTATACAGTATTGTTTTATGTGTTTTAAAATGTAAATAAATTGTATGATACTTGCTTTTCCACCCAATGTATGACATTTGAAATAATTTCTAGTAACTAATCTCTAAAAATCTGCCCAATAACTAGGTAAAAATCAAACTTTAATATTATGCATTCTCTATTTCTGGTTTTTTTTTTTTTGGTAAACTTTAGCACAACATAAATGTATAAACTTTTCATTGCAAATTTCAAAATAAAAAGGATTCAATTTAATCACATTCCTCTAGGAGAGATAGGTTGGTGTAGTTTAAAATACATATTTTCCCAAAGCATTTCACTTCTTGGAATAGTTTACTAAATGTACCTTAAGGAGTAAGTAGATTATAGTTCCAGAAAAGTAAAAAATATTCAGTCATAATATGAACTTGTTATAACAAATTTCTTTGAGATCAAAATATGATAGGCACTTGTGTGTGTCTCTCATATTACAGTAATTTATAAGTGAAATATAATTTTGCCTTATCCACATCACCTTTTCATTCATCAAATCTCTCATATTATGAGGTTAAATAGCACAGATGAAAGGATTATAAAATTTTGGCATTCTTCAACAACTGAAGACTCTAAGCTTCATTAAAAAATATCCAAAATTTGTAATTCCTAGATGACAAATTTTGCATAAAAACTGAGAAAGGTTTAGGGGTGTTTAGATGATCACTGTGGCAGACCCATGGTGGTGCTTTGGAAGAAATAGTGGGGCAAAAATCAGTACCAAAAATGAATCATCGGTAATTAGAATTTATTCCTTAAATCCTGCCTTCCCTTTAAGAAGCTCAGAGAGTAGCCCCTGGTGTGTTGCCTTTCATCTTTATTTTCAAACATAACTGCTGCACTGTGCACATAAATGCACATTATTACACCCAGTAATATTACACCCAGTGTAATAATGTAGGAAGCTCAGGTTATAAGAGAGTTGTCCTCAGATATCGGCTTTAGTTAGCTAGGTGTGGAAATGATAAGAGATTCTCTCCAAAAGAAGGAGGGAGGGGAGATAAAGAATACTCGAGGGATGTATGGCTGTTTATTGGATAATAACCTATAAAAGCATCTACTTACATAATTCTTATTATCTGGTTTTAAAGTTTTGGCAAATTTTTTGTTATTGTTTTTTATTTTTGTTTTGAAATTTTTTATTATTATTACTATTATTTTCAAATCGGTGATTACAACTCTGTCCTTTTCAGGTACTATGCAGAGATACAGCAATCTTGCTTTGAAATTATCTGCTCTTTTTGTGTCTTTTATTATTTTCTCGTATGCACTTGATGAAAACATGTCTACTGGGGTTTCTTCAGAGCTTTATGACCCGCTAATGCAGAAATGACAGCAGAGTTCATATTGTTTTATGTCAAGAACATTTGCCAGCATTTCCAGTGATAATAGCCCTGAGAGATACGGCAATGTGAGATTCAGATGTGGCAAGTTTCCTCGGTACATGCTGGCAGAAGATCAAGGGCTCAGGCTGGCTGCTAGATTTTCTAAAGGAGGCTTCACCAGTGACTGTGGCTTTTCTTTCTGAGACATCCCTCTGCAAACTGCCTCCACCCCATCTCATTCCTGATGTGATTTCCTTCCTATTTTTTTTTTTTTTGTCGTTTAGTTCTCTCTTTGATTAATAGGCTAACATTTCCAGTGGAATTAATATATCATTAAATAGATTTCAAACATAAAAGCCATGATCCCTGGACTTATTCCTTTTTAAGAACCAGGTCTGCTTACCTTCTAAGAAGGATTATTTAATAAAACTATTAGGTGAGTTAAAGTAATTTAATAAAAAAACAAAAAACCAAATAAAATACCACTGTCTCTACTGCCGCTATATTCTTCTCCTTTCTCTATCAATAACAAACAAAACTGCAACAGGACTCACCTCACCTAGGATTGAATGGTGGTATTTTATTTTATTTATTTATTTTATAGAATAAGCTTTTTTTACAAAAAAATTATTTTATTTATTGGCCGCATTGGGTCTTAGTTGCGGCACACAGGATCTTTTGTTGTGGTGCTCGGGCTTCTCTCTAGTTGCGGTGTATGGGTTTTCTCTTCTCTACCTGTGGCACGCAGGCTCCAGGGTGCATGGGCTCTGCAGTTTGCGGCACGCGGCCTCTCTAGTTGAGCTGCGCGAGCTCAATAGTTGTGGCACGCGGGCTTAGTTGCCCTGCGGCATGCGAGATCTTAGTTCCCCGACCAGGGATCTAACCCGTGTCCCCTGCATTGGAAGGTGGATTCTTTACCACTGGACCACCAGGGAAGTCCCTGAGTGGTAGTATTTTAAATACACTTTCTACTTACTTGGATTCACTTTTAGTTTTAATTCTTTCAGATGGGAAACCTCCCTGAAATTCAATAAAACACAGTTGCATGAAATCCCCTTCAAGAAATTATTCCAAAGGAGTTGAATGGATGCTTCATCTTATACCTTGAGCTGGATCTGCTAGTAAACGAACAGACTACATTTTCATTTATGGCTTTTCTGATTCGAGTTTAGAATATTTATCCTCTTTGCTCTTAGCAGGTTATCTAATGCTGAAGGATGTGTAGATAGACTGGATTTCTTTGAACTATCTTCAATTATACCATCAATTTATTGGTTTATTTAAATAACACGGTTTTATTAATTTGGAAGTTGTACTTTGAGATCCTGTTATTGTTTATTCACACATCTATACAAAATCATGTAAGAACTGTTTTACATTGTTAAACTCTTTTTTTTTAAATTAATTAATTAATTAATTTATGGCTGTGTTGGGTCTTTGTTTCTGTGCGAGGGCTTTCTCTAGTTGTGGCAAGCGGGGGCCACTCTTCATCGCGGTGCGCGCGCCGCGCCTCTCACTATCGCGGCCTCTCTTGCTGCGGAGCACAGGCTCCAGACGCGCAGGCTCCGTAATTGTGGCTCACGGGCCCAGTTGCTCCGCGGCATGTGGGATCTTCCCAGACCAGGGCTCGAACCCGTGTCCCCTGCTTTGGCAGGCAGATTCTCAACCACTGCGCCACCAGGGAAGCCCTACATTGTTAAACTCTTTTATGCTTATCTTTTCTACTCGTATGCATTTCTATATCTTAAATATCATGTAATAAGAAAATCACTAAAATATACTACTATGTTAGAAACTCAAAGCAGAATATCCATCTCTGTGCAGATGCACCAGAAGACCTGGCTCTCCCAGGTATGTTTATGAAAGTCCTTTGTGGTGGGAATACCTGTATTAGCAAAAGCAATTCTTTATTCATAATGGAAACTACTCACATCAGCTATGGTTTTCCTGATAATCTAGGAAACAGTACTCTGGGGAGAGGAGTTTTTGTTTTGTTTTTAAACTATCTGTAAGTTATCCTTGACAGTTAAGCTCACTAGGTTCTTTAGGCAGACAGTTAACACATTCCCTGGGCCCTGAACCCAAGCTCTTTGAGGACAGGGTCTATGTATTACTTTTTTCTGTATTCCTAGCACCTTGCAGAGTACAAGAAACAGGGTGGGTTTTCAAAACATATTTGTTCAATAAATGGATGAATGAATCAAGATTGTTTGCTAAGAACTGATGCCTAGAGTTTAAAGAAAGTAGGATCAGTGTTTTATCTCATGGAACTAAACATTTACAAGGCAGAGTAACAGGCAAGACGTAAGAAACACAGCAAGATGTCAGTAAATGGAAATGGCTGTAAAGCAATGGAGTGGAGAAGTGCAAAGCTAGGAAGACGGCAGCATCAGAGGTGGAAGGCTGGCCTGAGGAGGTGAATTTTGAGCTGCATTTTGAAGAAGGTAAGGTACATGGATTGGCAGAAATAGGAGGCTATTTCTAGGCAGAAGGGAGATCACATTAGAAAAAGCTGATAAGACAAAAGCAGTTTGCATGAGAAGAATGGCAGACAGCTGGAGTCAGCAAGGCTGGAGGTGCTGTGTGTGAGGAGTCTGGTGCAGTGCCTGGTTGAAGGCGCTCATAAAATGGTAGCTCAAGTCATGAGCAAAATTCAAGGCCTTAAAGGTGCGATTAGAGTTTGGATTGCACACCACAGGAAGCAGCTCTGAACTATGTAGACATAGCCTAATGGAAACATTACCAAAGTACAAAATAATAGAATGTGCTTCCTAAAATATCACAACACGTAAATCAACTCACATTTCATCATTCTAATGCATTAAGAATAGCTAATGGCAATATTTGGTGATTTCCTCATTTTTCAAAAATGTGCCCACACTCTCCCTTCTAGTGATTTATACTATTGTAGGTCCCTCTCTTGCTGACTTTGGCATCCTCATTGCATTAAATAATCCAGCTGATCTTCGCTCAGCTCTCACTGCTAGCCTCTTTATCACAATGATCCCCAGTCTATGGAACTGCATGTTTGGTTTTCTCTCAAAGTTAATGGAGGCAACTGTGTCCACATCTCTGTCGTGTCCATTAAGTCCCTGCTTAGGCCCACATTCTCTATGTTTTTGGCTCCTGCCCTTCAGTCTGACTCATATTTCCCAAACCCCTGACTCATGCTGCTTTCTCTCTCTTATGCAACATTTTAATCTCTGCAATGTTCTTTCCATAATTTGATAACTTACCACGACATGGAGTCACTTCACTGTGTTTTCCTGGGCAAAGACTTTGTGTACCTTAAATGCTTTAGATTACCACTTAAACTTTTCTAATTTGTGCTGCTTTACATTTAGGGAATAATTCAGAACTACTTTGGAATAAGCCATCATTGACCAGATGGTGTGTTTGATGATAATACACTGAAATAGGAATATTATTCCTGAAATAAGAATAATAAAAATAAAAATAATTATTTTTATTCTGTCACTGCCTCTGTGATCTAGGGCCATGGCATCAATTCTTTTTCTTTCTGTTTCTCCATCTGTAAAATAGACTGTCTATCCTTAATGATAATGCACAGATTTTAAAAAGTTCAGAATTTTCAAAATAAATCTTTTTATTTCCAGACCGTAAATGCTTAGAGTAAAATAACCATATCTTGACTAGTTCTGAGTGGGACACTGTGCATGCTTTGTAAATATTATTTGATGGTAAAGAAAAGGTAGTGGTTAAGTTCAAATTGCTGCTATTTCTTGATCTGTGTGGACCTAAAACCTTATTTTATGTCTTCCCCAACCATACTAATTTAATCTCATAAATGGAGTAAAATAGGAAAAAAAGGTCAAGATTCATGTTTGCTATAAGGATGAGCTACTTTACTCCTGGCTGCTTTCTTTCTTTTTTTTTTTTCTTCCTCTCTCTCTTCCTTCCTTTCTTCCTCCCTCCCTCCCTCTTTCTTTCTTCTTTCCTTCCTTTCCTCCCTCCCTCCCTCCCTCCTACCTTCCTTCCTTCCTTCCTTCTTTCCCTCTCTCTTCCTTTCTTCCTTTCTCTAGTGACAGGACAATAAATTAGTTCCCAGCAAAGTGCTCTTTCTACTTCATCTATGAAACTTTTTGAATAAAATGGACTCATTGGGTGAAGATCTTACAGTTATTTTGGATATTAATCTTATTTTTCAGTATAATCCTGGAAGGTAGCAACTATTTCAACAAGTGCTGAGGCGTTGCTATTTTATTGCTGCCTCATCCATTAATGGCTATTAATAATGATAACCTGAGTAATCAAGACATTAAATTATGTTGATTGAAATCTGATTAAGGAGAAGGTGTGTAATATTTTATATAACTTCACATACAAATTTGTTAAAATTCTAAAATTAACTGGCATAAAAATAGGCAAATATTTAACAGTATTTAAACATCTATTATTTGGTTAGGAAATTAGATCTACAAGCCTCTGATTTAATCCTAGTAACATCCCTGTGGAATAATGGTTTCATTATCCATAATTTTTGGATGAGGCAGGAGTTGCCACTGAAATGTAGGTTGATGAGTGACCTGCCCAAGGTCACACAGAGCAGAGATTCAAACTTAAGATTTCTATTTTGCTTCTGCAATTTAGGTTTCTAGAAAGACTTATTTCTTAAGAGTTCGGGATAGCAGAAGTTTTATTGTAGTCATATATGTATATCAATTTCTTATATATATTATATAAATATATAATTTTTCTTAGATTTAAAGAGAAGGTTGTTAATCTTTAGGGCGTTGGTTCCTCCCTTGCATCTTTCTTCTACATTAGAATAACTTTCATAGCTCTCCAAATCTTCTGTTTCCCTCCCCAATCCTTAGCCAATTATCAACAATTTTTGTCAAAGATTTTCTATTTCCCTTGCTGCTTCTTTCATAGTACTGGAATCAGATTTATCTGGGCAAAATGCCCAGTTCTAGTTAGCTTTTCACCCTTCTGAAATTATCAGCTAGAATTCACCCAAGCTAAGCAGTTCTAGCGGAGAAAATAAATACTGATATTAAGTAACAAAAGAGGACTGACTTCGTTGATGGCCAGCAGTAGATTTATGGTTCTAAATTCTTATCTGTTCTGGCAAAACAGATTGTTAATAGTTTGGTGTGCTTTAAATGATAAACAAAAATATCACCCAAATCAACAAATATCAGCCTCCCTGATAGTTAATTTCTTTGTTTTAGAGAGTGGTGAATCAAGTGTTCTGGAAGTCCTTGGCATTGCACTGTGTTTCCATGTGGAAAAATCGTGCTACATGTACTTGGAGTTGCTTCACCAGCAGTGATGATGGATTTGCACTGCAAATCGACCCTCTCTCACCTAGTCTCCTCTGTGGCTAGTGGTGTTCATTTGCAAGATGATTGGATGAGGTTAGACATACAGTTCATGTCTAACCTCATGAATTCATATTAAATATTCATGAATGTGGGGGAGAAAACCAACTGGTGAACATGAGCGATCAACTTGTGACTCCTCTGTACTACACACAAACCAAATGGACCAATCATAGGCTAAGACAGAGAAAAGCAAGGACGCAAAGACCTTAATCCTCATTCTTCCCCTCTTTTTGCACACTGGCAAAGTGAAGCTTATTGCTTTCAGAACCTTAAGGGAAAGACATTTTCTACTGATAAATGATTGTTAATTGTCAGGAGTGTTCTCTGGCATCTCTGAGAATATGTCATACCCAGGTAAACTCCCTTTTTTCTTCTTAAACTTAATTATCCATTAAAAAATGTTTGGGAAAAGATGACCCTGGTATTTGGAATGATATTACAATCAATCATCAATCTACAACCTTGTGGAGGTAAAACTGTGTTTTGAAACAAGCAGCACCATTAGTCTTTGCTCTAGGATGGCTGAGTACCAGGAATTAAAGACTGTGTGAAAGTTCAAGCCCATCCCATACAAGCTGGGAATCTACTTCAAACTGGATGGCCTTCAGAGGAATTATGATCCCATCTTATTAGGGGATGCCTCTGCATTAATATTTCAATTGTGTTTTCCTGGTGCTCCACTGCTTCACCTTGCCCCTCCCACCTCCCTCGTATCCCCAGCTCCAGATCAAACCCCTGGAGAGTGATGAACTGGATGGAGACTGAGTACATTCAACTGAGTCCTCCATGCCCTCCGTGAGCACTGTGGCTTGATTCCTGGTCCCGCTCCTTGAGGCCTTACAGTCAGATTAGTCAGTCTCTCTAGCCCAAAGCACACACATTCCTGGCTTTCTCCATCAGGCCAATCATCACTTGAGGTCACATAAGCCCCTGGCTATGGCAATGCCAATTATAACAAGCATGGCTTGGTGACCTCCTAATTGTATGAGACCAATTAACATTATACTTGTTGTTCATTCAACAATAAACAGCTTTTGTGCCCATTAAATTGAGGCATACTACTAAATTTGCTGAGTATAACTTGGCAATACATCTCCAAATCATTAACTGCCTAAGACTTTGAAAATAAAGTGTATCTTTGTGCCTCTTGCCTTCAGAGCATGTTACATTCTTGTGTGTATTTTCCTGCCCATTTCATTACATCGTACTTATGAGGTTTCTGCACAATGTTTCCCCATATGCCTCAGGGCCCTTATATTTTTCTGAATTCCAAATGGATAGGTAGTATGAAGGGAGTGAGGGGTGTGACTCATCAAATTTGTACTAAATTCCTTTTTCTTGTCTCTTTCTGTTTCAAAATTCCAGCAAAATGAAAAGCAATGAAAGGATAAATATGTGGGTAAATCTTAATGAACACCAACTATATGAAACAAAAATGTAAGGT
Organism: Balaenoptera acutorostrata; assembly: GCF_949987535.1. Classification (NCBI taxonomy): domain Eukaryota; kingdom Metazoa; phylum Chordata; class Mammalia; order Artiodactyla; family Balaenopteridae; genus Balaenoptera; species Balaenoptera acutorostrata. The sequence continues at coordinate 46,715,212 of NC_080075.1, read as the reverse complement.
CTTTTGTGATTTACAAAAAATTAGAATTAAAATACATGGGAATAAAGCACATGGGTTGGCAGGAAGGTAAATGGAGTTTAAGTTTTTTAAGGTCCTTTTATAGTCTGGGAAGAGGTAAAACTACCAATTTATTTTGGACTTTGATAAGTCAAGGGTACATGTTAAAGTATTCCCTAGGGAAAACACTAAAAGAATAGCAAAGAGTATAAAACTGCAAATCTAATACAGGGGAGAATGGAATAATACAAAACAGTCCATCATTTTAGACAGAAAGCAAGAAAGGAAAGAAAAAGAAACTAAAATGTGCAGAATGAAAAAAAAAAGGCAAATAGTAAAATGGTAGTTTAAACCTAAACATATCAATAGTTACATTAAAGGTAAGTGAATTAAATGCTCTTATAAAAACTAAAAATTCTCAGGTTGATTACAAAATCAAAACCCAAATATTTCAAGAGAAATGATTTAAATATAAGGACACAGGTAGATTAAAGAAAAAAGATGGAAAATATGCTATGCAAACACTAACCAAAAGAAAGTTAGCTTTGCAATATCAAAGTTGACTTTAAGGGAAAAAAGATTACAAAGAATAAAAAGTAGTACTGTGTAATGATAAAAGTTTAGTTCACCAGGAAAATGTAGAAATTTTAAATTTAACTTCATTTAATCACATAGCCTCAATATAGATAGAACAAAAATGGATAAAACTAAAGGGAAAAATGAATAAACACAGTAAGAGATTTTAACATATCTCTCTCAGTAACTAAAAGAATAAGCACACATTTTCAGAAATGAATAGAAAATATGAATAACATGATTAAAAACTTTGAACTTACATACACAGAACACTGTACAGAACACATAACCTTTTCAAGTATTGAGGAAATATTAAAATGACTATATTCTGGTCTTAAGACAAGTCTAAATAAACTTCAAAAATTGCAATATACAGATTTTGTTCTCTAACTACAATGCAAATAAGATAGAAACAGCAACAACAATGATGACAAAACTAAAAAATCCCTCTCTTTTGGAAAAGAAGAAATACACTTCAAAAGAACTCATGATTTAAAGAAGATAACAAAATTGAAATTTAGGACTATTTCAAACTGAATGAAAATGAATATGTTATGTATCAAAACCTGTGGGAAAAAAGGCCAACCCTTAAGAAGACCTATAGTCCCTCCTCTCCTTACATCATGCTATCTTTCCCCCAACCCCGCTGACTGTACTCAACTTACAAGATGAGATTTGTATCTGAGCTAGTCCGTTGTGAGAGTGGACTTGAGGATTTTGTAAGGCTGTTTAGAGAAGAAGGAAAAGATCTTGACCATGTCTTTCCAAAGAACAGAACTAGAATAAGCAGGTAAAAATCTAAGAAAGGCAGATTTTAGTTCAGTGAAAGAGAAAATGTTGTGGTCATTGGACATTTTAATATATTAGGAGATAATGAGGTTCCTATCATTGGAAATATGCAAATGGTGCAACGTGAGTCCCAGTAGTGGGGGGGTGGGTTAGGGATTTGACCAGTTACCTGTGTTTAAAGATGGTGCTAAAGCATGGCATGCAAATATGGCAGAATGTTAACAGTTGCTGAATCTGTGTCATACTTTCAACTTCAAGTTTGAAAACTTGATTAAAAAACATAGAAAAATAGATGCTGCATCCACCCCAATATAGAAAGTTGTGAGGATTCAACAAGATTGAATATCTATACTTTCTCTCTTTGACATATGGTGTACATACATATATCTTTGTATATATACAATATATATTGTGATGCTTACTTTTATACTTTTATAATTTTTCTGCTAACATATGAAAAACTCACTCTATGATAAAGTATAACAAGGAAAGATCTCATCCTAAGTGGTTATTTATTCTCTCTCTCTTCCTTGAGCAAGGAGGTAGTTAAGAAATCCTAGACTTATTATTCCTTGTAAGTATTAAGAATTTTTCAGGAAGGGGGACTCTGCAGGCTTCATCATATTAAGGCATAAGATTATTTGGTGTTCAAAATGTTAAATGCAAGCAACTATCAGCTTGTGCCCAAGTGTTTCATATGCCATTAAACCAAGTGAGATTTGACTTTTTGGTTTTGTTCCAAATTGATACTATAGTTACCATTTCCCTCAAATTATTCATGAATTATCATGCATACTTGAATTTAATTTGCTGATAAATTGTGTTTGACATACACAGGCTGTGGGATATCCCCCAGCCCCTGTGTTAAAACACTTTCAGTGATGTGAAGAAATAGCATTCAAAAAACTCCTGAGTATTAGTTTGAGGAGTACCTAAAGGCAATAGGGGACAAAAGAAAATACTGTTTCCTAAAACTATGACCTGGTAAGTTTTGATGCTAAAGAATTCTCAAGCTAGCATATAAAATAGTCTTTGATGCTAAAGACTTCTCAAACTAGCATATAAAATAGTCTTTGGACTTTTAAATGAGTTTGGGGCATTTTACCTTACAGTTCTATTAGAAGCAAAAATACATTTGGACTATATATTCTCTGAAATCTCTTTCAGATTAAAAAATCTGAAATTAAAACTCACTTTGCTGAAATCCTGAATGCTGTTGTGAAAAGGATTCATTTTCCAGCTCTTATCTCTTCTGCCCTCTCTAACACAAAATGTTGGAACCTGGGAAACCTGAAAAACATGCTCTTGCTTCTTGGGGGCCATGACCATTTCTTCTTCCCTTCTTTTTCATTTTTCAGCAGTAACTTCTCCCTCCTCCTAATCTGTAGAATCAAAGGAGGGTTTAAAATGGACTCATCTTTCTGGACAGGATTGAATGGCTCTGTTAGCAGAGTGGGATGAATAGAAAGTTCTCTTCAATGTTTTAGTGCAGTACTGTGTACCTGTAAAGTTACATACTTGCCCGGAATTTAGAGTAGCTTAATGCTTGTTTGGCAGCATAAACTCTGAAAAAAATCTTGTGGGGAAACATGCCCCATACATGGTTTCTGTCTGTAGAGTACAAAGGGAGATGGATGTGTGCCAGTTATGTAGTTGATGTGCTAAAGGTAGATGCCAAACTAAGGCAGTCTTTAAGAGAATTTCTTGGCATAAATAAACAGATAAAAAAAGTCTGTGTTCTTAGATCTGTTATATACACTTAAAATGGTTACTGCATGGAGCACATCCATAGAGTCCATCATATTCCAAGTTTTCATTTTAGAAGAAAATGGAAAAATTGAGCAATTCATATTGTTAATTTAAAAATTAGCCTAGAATTATTTCTCCCTAGAAATGTAATAATTTGTTTGTGGAAACCTTTAAATGAAAACCTTTGGCTTCAGGCACATATGTGGTCAATATGGATGACTGTGAAGCTGCCAGGTAGGTGTAAGAAGGTCCTGTCAGTGACCTTCAACTACAGGTCTCTTTCCATGGCTTTCAGAATTAGAACAACCATACTATTTTCTCACTGCATAGTATTTTTAAGTTCTAAATTATTTTATTTGTGGTTGTTTACTTCTTTAGTTGCTTGTGCTAGCTTTTTTTCTAGCCTTATTATACCAAGAGTTTATTATACCAAGAATTAGAGTTTACGGGAAGACTTGACCTTTTTAGAAAGTCTGAGAACCACAGAATAAATTTTTTTCTTATACAACTCCCTGACAGAAAGATATGAAATACGATTGAGACAGAAGAGTGGGTAAGATCATGAGTTTTAGAGTCAAATAAGTCTCAGTTCAAACCCAAGCAACACCGTTGGTATGTGTCGGGAGAAAGTCACTTAACCTTTCCAAGTCTCACTGCCATGTCTGTCAAGTAGGGATAATATGCATTTCTTAATGTTCTTGTGAGGACTAACTGAAGTAATACACACCCCAAATGGTACCTGGTTGACACTAGGGCTCAATAAATTGTATTTAACAAAACTGTGAAGTTGCTATACGTAAGGGTGGTACTTCTGTTATAGACAAGTGGAAGGAAGCAAGAAAACTGCAGAAAGGCAGGGCTTTTTAATATAGTTTTCTATGTCCTTGCATGTAATTACACATCCTATCTTGGTTTCTTTGCTCAGTGTCGTATTTTGAATGTGACACTGAAATCCAATCAGGAGGAACAACCATAGCATCGAATGACTTCCCTTGCTTTGACATATTCCAGATGAATGGATGCAAGAACAGGCAAAATCAGCCTTTCTTTCTTAAAGTTATTTCTCATTAGGGAAATTGCAAACATTCACACAAATGTGATCTGGCAAAACAAAAAGAATCTAGAACCTTTTGCATTTTATAATATTTTGTGATATGAAAGGACAGTTTGTGGCAATAGGACCCAGCCACAGAAATGGAATGTTAATGCTTATGAAGACTACTTAGCAAACATAGCTTTAACTAGAGCTCTAATTAGAACCTATGTGTAACTCTGAGAACTTTTGTGTGAACAAGTTCTAGCTATGAAAAAGCTGTGAAAATGTAAATTTCAGAAGCAATTTTTATTTATTATATTGACTATGTCAAGGATATTATGGTCATCATCTTTCAAGACAGTGATGAAATTATAAATCAGAACTAGAGAACAGATGGGGAATATTTTCAAACGTAGTGGGAAAAACTGCATGTAAATGAGTCAAATGAGCAGGTCTGAGGAGTCTCCACTAAACATAATAGTGATCTATATCATTTGTAGTTGATGAAGCATCCATTCAATCATATCACACAGGAAGATTTGATCTGAAGCCAATTTTTGTTTGTTAAAAGCTATGCTAGTAATATAGTAAAAACTCATGGCATATTAGAAAAATTTTCTTTGGAAAATTAATTTTAGTTTCTTTGGAAACCAAATGACCTCCAAATGCTTTCATTATGGCCTTACAAAAATTATATATGTATATATGATAGATTCTTATTCTCATATTAAAGGTAAAACAGAGAAAATTAATAGGAAAAATTAAAGAATTTAAAGCCTGAGGAAAAACACTATGCTTACGGTGGCAGTGTGACAAATTAGCAGGTGACAAGGCTGACTTCCTTCTCTGTTGTCTTATTAACCCACCTTTTTCCATCCTGCATTTCTGATTCCTTCTTCCTATTTCAGTATTTGCTTTTGCATTTGCCCTTTCTCAGTTTCACCTCAGCTGGGCAGACCATTCTTTTACCTTGAGAATTCTGACTGTTGCCACATCCAAGGTAATGTGAGGACCATCTCCTACTGGTGTGCAGGCCTTGGGCACTGCTGCTTCAGCAATGGTTTGTGAGTGCTGTTTCCCTAGCCCAGTGCTGTGACTCTCCACTGCACCCCTCAGGAGCTCAGCAGGCTGTCCCCACCATCTTCATCTCCTCAGGGAGGTGGGCTGCTATACAGGCCCCCAGAACCCCAACACCAGCCACCTAATCCTGTGACTACTCACATAGATGTCAGTAAAATGCAGAAGGTCCTGTATAATTGGATGAACCTCACTGCAATATAACAGGTAGTTTCATCTAAAAACTAGTCCTTTCATCAGTGCCATCTTGTATGGCCCTCCATATCAGCCAGGCAATATACTGCCATGTGCAAACATATGTTGCCACTTGTCTGCCTTTGACCGTAAGTCTCTCTCCAACACTTCTACCTTAACAGGATAGATTCCCCTTCTAGGTCCAGCTCACATCCACCTTGTTTAAGTTTCTTTTCCCGGGTTCCTTTGGCCAATGTAAGATGACTGCAGAAAGCAGCTTGTCCAACTGACCTCTGGGACTGCTGTATCTACAGATTATCCTTGCTAAGTAAGAGGAACAGCAGCATACTTGCTATCTGTGGAAAATCAACTGCCTTGGAGAGATCTTGGACAGCTATCCCACCCCTCTTCTCCTTAACTAGACTCACCTTAAGGTTGAAGGGGTGCCTCTGGCACTCTGTGTGGCTTAGGGTCCTAAACAAGTTTTTCTCCGACCACTGAATTCTGGCATCCTCCACTAGGAAACCAGCAGCTGAATATCCCTAGGCACACATCAGTGGCCTATATAATTTTATAGCCTCTATTTGTTAAAGGTACCAGTTGAGCTCTCCATTAGATTTGATGTGTAAATTCTAGCACTATTATATTATAAAGTGGCAAAACACTTAAGATAAATAACACTCAATGCTTCCATAGTATTTCTACAATTATATTGTCACTACAACAATTTTTTTACAAGACTAGGGGATGCTATGCCAAATAAGGGAAATGTGTAGAACCTCTTGTAGCTTCTGCAAAGGCTGAGTTACAATTTTATTTTCAAACTAGTTTTCCAGTAAGTTTTAGTACAAATTTTAAGATGGAACAAATCTCAAGTAGTAAAAATCCTTTAAGAGTATACAGTTATATTCTGTGTGGATAAAATCGTAATGGCCTGGAACAATGACTACATGCCGAGTGGAATTTTAAGGCTGGTTTTGACTTTATATAAGCTTTTCCTTGAGCTAAGGTATTTTCCCCACTGTGTTATGTTTGATAAAGATTTAAACTTACAAACAGAACTGTGCTATTTTTATAATGAAATTCATACTTAATTTGCCTTTGTAGCACTGGTATAAATGAAGAATAAAACCAGTCCTAATTAACTACAATAAAATTATCTTATTGGGTTAACAAATTTAGAACTCAGAAATAAGTTTTTTTTTTTTTTTTAAAGAGATAGCTTGACTGTATTTATTTATTTCAAATATTTATTTATTTATTTACTTATTCTTGGCTTTGTTGGGTCTTCGTTTCTGTGCGAGGGCTTTCTCTAGTTGGCGGCAAGCGGGGGCCACTCTTCATCGCGGTGCGCGGGCCTCTCACTATCGCGGCCTCTCTTGTTGCGGAGCACAGGCTCCAGACGCGCAGGCTCAGTAGTTGTGGCTCACGGGCTTAGTTGCTCCGCGGCATGTGGGATCTTCCCAGACCAGGGCTCGAACCCGTGTCCCCTGCATTGGCAGGCAGATTCTTAACCACTGCGCCACCAGGGAAGCCCAGAAATAAGTTTTAAAAGCAAATGATGTGTTTACCTCTTCTGTAAGCAAAGCTGATTATGCCACTTCCCATTAACTTCAGGATGGTTTCCAAACTTTTTAACATGACATGCAAGGCCCTTCATTATTTGACTTTAACCTGTCATCTTGTATTGCTCACTGAATTGTACAGAACACTTGTTTCTTCTGTATTCTACTTAACGACCTTAGCAAATACTGTTCCCTCTGCCTAGAACACTCTTTCTCTTTCCCTCCTTTCCTTCCCCCAGTTCATTAAGGGCTAATTCCCACAACTTCCCAAGACTGACGCCTGGTAGTACCTTCTCTGGGAAGTTTCTGAAACGGGACTCAAAATTTCACATTGCTGTTACTGTCTACTTGCTCAGACTGTGAGCTCTTTGTGGGCAGGCACCATAAGCTTTCATCCTTGTATTCTCAACACCTACTGTGCTTTGCACACAGTAGTTACTCTACTCAGGCTTGTTGAATAATCTCACACTTTGAAATTATGTTTAGGGATCCAGCTACAGGATACCTCTGTGGTCTTGTGCTATCTCCCAAACTGTAAGTAACAGAGCAATTGTTAAAATGTTTCCCCCGCATCTTATTATTCCCAAATCCAACATAAAATTAAAAAGCAAATCTAGACAACTAACACATCATCTCCAGCAGACCCCACTCTTGAGAAGAAAAGTATAGGCCTGACTATTGTTTATGAAGTGTTCCAGAATGGACACTTAAATAGATCAATAAATGAACAAACCAGGTGTTTTGCCTTTGCAAAATTCTTGCTCTGGGTAGGTCTTCAAAAAAACAAAAGTGAAGACAAAACAAAACAATGTCCCCCCGCCTCCCAAACCAATCAGTATCAAGACTTAGTGAAGTGATCTCTAAGTCTAGTTAAAATTCCTTTGGATTATTCCATAGGCTAAACTATATATTCTTATGTTCTTAAGTTCTTGCTTTATTAGCTTAGCAGTCTAGTCTCACCCCCACTCCAAAACTGCTGTTCCCCTTTTTGTATTCCATTCAAATTCTTATTTTTAAACAAAGACAATTTTTAACTGGAAAATGCATTTCCCCTAGACATATCAGGAGAACTTGTTGCTCTCCTCTATTTATAACCAGATTACTCCCTTAGTTCATGCTTATTTGCAAAATGGATGGTAGGAAACTCACAGGGGAGAGTGGGCCTATGGATAATTGCCTCTTGCTGTAATTTTCTGTAATTGCAAAACCTTATTTTAACTAAGGCATGACTCTGCTTAGGTTGTATTCATTGCATATTGCAGTGTCACAGACTTAAACATGTTAAAATAAGAGAAACTGTTAAAGGTCTATGTTTAGACACAGTTTATGGTTAGAGACTTGCTCCATATTCCTTCCGTCATACATTATGACTAATGAACGTTCTACTGTTTAATGGATGTGGGCACGAAGCAGAAAGGATGATTGTCCAGAAGATCATTTAAGGGCTTACTTAGCTCCTTATTGGTTATTTCACTGGGTGCAGAAGATGAAATTACACCAAAATGTTATTAATTTACAAGTTTGATGTTTACCTTTGTAATACCTATGAATAAATGTATTGCTAAACAATATCATAAACTGTTGACCCTACTTGGAGTGGAACTTGTTTAGAATCATCATTTGACTCAGGAGAAGCACTTGCATACAAAAATAATGAATGTGTCTGTTAGAAATAGTTTTAAACAAATTATTAAATTATTATTATGATTCTGAAAATAGTCCTTATGGATTAAACTACCTTTTTATACCTCTTATTAGCATTGTTGCTATATGTACTAACTTGAAAGTTAGTACCATTCTTTCTTGAGAAACTTACTCAATTTTCAGTCAATCAGACTGACATACGCCCTCTCTGTCCCAGTCCCCCACCCAAGTCCTATTAGGGTGATTTAATACATTTAACAATATGCGTATGCTTATTTTTCCTCCTTATCCTACAACTATCTGGAGGTAGCATTTTTATTAGGTCACTCCTTGCTCAAAATCTTTCACTAATTTTGACAGTACTAAATCTAAATGGCTTAACAAGAATTCAGGGTTCTACATAAATTTCCTCCAATGACTTTTCTATCCTGTTTCCTGCTTCCCCTATAGTAGTCCCTCTTTCCCTCACCCCAAACCCATTACTCTGTATACAGGGTGTCCACCCAGCAAAGCCTGCCTTTCTCTTCTCAGGTTTGTTAACATCCAGTTCATCCTTCATGACCCATATCACATCTGCTCCCTCCACAAAGCCCTAACTGGCCCTTGGTTGCAGCAACCAATCCCTCCTTTGGACCCCTCCTGTGCTTCTTGGTAACCATAACTACCATTGACTACATGGGGACTGAGGTCCTCAACGAGGGTTTTGTTGACTTGAATTGTTGAGCTGAATTATTTGTGTTGGTTACTTTACTTTTCTTTTTAAAACTGATGTATAATTGACATACAACATCATATTAGTTTCAGGCGTACAACCTAACAATTTGATATTTGTGAATATTGTGAAATGATCACCACAATAAATCTAGTTAATGTCCATCACCATACATTGTTACAGAATTTTTTTTCTTGTGATGAGAACTTTTAAGGTCTACTCTCTTAGCAACTTTCAAATATACACTACAGTGTTATTAACTATAGTTGCCATGCTGTATGTTATATCCCCATGACTTATTTATTTTATAACTGAGAGTTTGTACCTTTGATTCCCTTCACTCATTTTGCCCACCCCCCACCCCCCACCTCTGGCAACCACCAATCTGTTCTCTCTATGTATTATTTAATTTTTAAAAATCTATCCTTATCTAATCCCTTCAGATAGACTGAAACGTCCTTGCAAGAAAGGTGGTGTGGGGAGACCTTCAAGATGGCAGAGGAGTAAGATGTGGAGATCACCTTCCTCCCCACAAATACATCTACATGTGGAACAGCTCCTACAGAACACCTACTGAACGCTGGCAGAAGAACTCAGACTTCCCAAAAGGCAAGGAACTCCCCACGTACCTGGGCAGGGCAAAAGAAAAAAGAAAAAACAGAGACAGAAGAATAGGGACGGGACCTGCACCTCTGGGAGGGAGCTGTGAAGGAGGAAAGGTTTCCACACACTAGGAAGCCCCTTCGCGGACAGAGACTGCGGGTGGTGGAGGGGGAAGCTTCGGAGCCACGGAGGAGAGCACAGCCACAGGGCTGCAGAGGGCAAAGCAGAAAGGTTCCCGCACAGAGGATCAGTGCCGACCAGCACTTACCAGCCTGAGAGGCTTGTTTGCTCACCCACCGGGGTGGGCGGGGGCTGAGAGCTGAGGCTCGGTCTTCGGAGGTTGGATCCCAGGGAGAGGACTGGGGTTGGCTGCGTGAACACAGCCTGAAGGGGCTAGTGCACCACAGCTAGCCGGGAGGTAGTCTGGGAAAAGGTCTGGGCCTGCCTAAGAGGCAAGAGACCATTGTTTTGGGGTGCACGAGGAGAGGGGATTCAGAGCACCACCTAAATGAGCTCCAGAGATGGGCATGAGCCATGGCTATCAGCGCGGACCCCAGAAACGGGCATGAAATGCTAAGGCTGCTGCTGCAGCCACCAAGAAGCTTGTGTGCAAACATAGGTCACTATCCACACCTCCCTTCCTGGGAGCCTGTGCAGCCCGCCACTGCCAGGGTCCCGTGATCCAGGGACAACTTCCCTGGGAGAACACACGGCGCACCTCAGGCTATCGCAACGTCACACCGGCCTCGGCCGCTGCAGGCTTGCCCTGCATTCCGTACCCCTCCCTCCCCCTGCCTCAGTGAGCCAGAGCCCCCGAATCAGCTGCTACTTTAACTCTGTCCTGTCTGAGAGAAGAACAGACACCCTCAGGCGACCTACACGCAGAGGCAGGGCCAAATCCAAAGCTAAAGCCCAGGAGCTGTGCGAACAAAGAAGAGAAAGGGAAATTTTTCCCAGCAGCCTCAGGAGCAGCAGATTAAATCTCCAAAATCAACGTGATGTGCCCTGCAGCTGTGGAATACCTGAATAGACAATGAATCATCCCAAAACTGGGCAGTGGACTTGGGAGCAACTGTAGACTTGGGGTTTGCTTGCTGCATCAAAAATTTGTTTCTGGTTTTATGTTTATCTTAGTTTAGTATTTAGAGTTTATTATGATTGGTAGATTTGTCTATTGATTTGGTTGCTCTCTTCCTTTTTTTAAAATATATAGACATAAATATATTTTTTCCTTTTTCTCTTTATGTGAGTGCATATGTGCATGCTTCATTGTGTGACTTTCTCTGTATAGCTTTGCTTTAACCATTTGTCCTAGGGTTCTGTCTGTCCGTTTTTTTGGTCTTTTTTTTTTTTTTAGTATAGTTTTTACTGCTTGTTATCATCGTTGGATTTGTTTTTTGGTATGGTTGCTCTCTTCTTTCTTTCTTTCTTTTTTTATTACTATTTAATTTTTTTAATTTTTAATAATTTTTAAAATTTTTTATTTTAATAACTTTATTGTGTTTTATTTTCTATTTTCTTTCTTTCTTTTTTTCTCCCTTTTCTTCTGAGCCATGTGGCTGACAGGGTCTTGGGGCTCCAGCCAGGTGTCAGGCCTGTGCCTCTGAGGTGGGAGAGCTGAGTTCAGGACCTTGGTACACCACAGACCTCCTGGCTCCACATAATATCAAATGGCAAAGCTCTCCCAGAGATCTCCATCTCAATGTTAAGACCCAGCTCCACTCAACGACCAGCAAAGCTACAGTGCTGGACACCCTATGCCAAACAACTAGCAAGACAGGAACACAATGCCACCCATTAGCAGAGAGACTGCCTAAAATCATAATAAGGTCACAGACACCCCAAAACACACCACTGGATACGGTCCTGCCCAACAGAAAGACAAGATCCGCCTCATCCAATAGAACACAGGCACCATGCCCCTCCACCAGGAAGCCTACACAACCCACTGAACAACCTTAGCCACTGGGAGCAGACACCAAAAACAACGGGAACTACGAACCTGCAGCCTGCAAAAAGGAGACCCCAAACACAGTAAGTTAAGCAAAATGAAAAGACAGTGAAACACACAGCAGATGAAGGAGCAAGGTAAAAACCCAACAGACCAAGCAAATGAAGAGGAAATAGGCAGTCTACCTGAAAGAGAATTCAGAGTAATGATAGTAAAGATGATCCAAAATCTTGGAAATAGAATGAAGAAAATACAAGAAACATTTAACAAGGACCTAGAAGAACTAAAGAGCAAACAAACAATGATGAACAACACAATAAATGAAATTTAAAATTCTCTAGAAGGAATCAATAGCAGAATAACTGAGGCAGAAGAATGGATAAGTGACCTGGAAGATAAAACAGTGGAAATAACTATGGCAGAGTAGAATAAAGAAAAAAGAATGAAAAGAATTGAGGACAGTCTTAGAGACCTCTGGGACAACATTAAACGCACCAACATCTGAATTATAGGGGTCCCAGAAGAAGAGAAAAAGAAAGGGACTGAGAAAATATTTGAAGAGCTTATAGTTGAAAACTTTCCTAATATGGGAAAAGAAATAGTCAATGAAGTCCCAGAAGTGCAGAGCATCTCATTCAGGATAAATCCAAGGAGAAACACGCCAAGATACATATTAATCAAACTATCAAAAATTAAATACAAAGAAAAGAAATTAAAAGCAGCAAGGGAAAAAGAACAAATAGCATACAAGTGAATCCCCGTAAAGTTAACAGCAGATCTTTCAGAAGAAACTCTGCAAGCCAGAAGGGAGTGGCAGGACATATTTAAAGTGATGAAAGGGAAAAACCTACAACCAAGATTACTCTACCGAGCAAGGATCTCACTCAGATTCGATGGAGAAATTAAAACCTTTACAGACAAGCAAAAGCTAAGAGAATTCAGCAACACCAAACCAGCTTTACAACAAATGCTAAAGGAACTTCTCCAGGCAGGAAACACAAGAGAAGGAAAAGACTTACAATAACAAACCCAAAACATTTAAGAAAATGGTAATAGGAACATACATATCGATAACTACCTTAAATGTAAATGGATTAAATGCTCCAACCAAAAGACATAGACTGGCTGAATGGATACAAAAACAAGACCCATACATATGCTGTCTACAAGAGACCTACTTCAGACCTAGGAATACATACAGACTGAAAGTGAGGGGATGGAAGAAGATATTCCGTGCACATGGAAATCAAAAGAAAGCTGGAGTAGCAATTCTCATATCAGACAAAATAGACTTTAAAACAAAGACTATTACAAGGACAAAGAAGGACACTACATAATGATCAAGGGATCAATCCAAGAAGAAGATATAACAATTGTAACTATTTATGCACCCAACATAGGAGCACCTCAATACATAAGGCAAATGATAACAGCCATAAAAGGGGAAATCGACAGTAACACAATCAGAGTAGGGGACTTTAACACCCCACTTTCACCAATGGACAGATCATCCAAAATGAAAATAAGTATGGAAACACAAGCATTAAATGATACATTAAAGAAGATGGACTTAATTGATATTTATAGGACATTCCATCCAAAAACAACAGAATACACTTTCTTCTCAAGTGTTCATGGAACATTCTCCAGAATAGATCATATCATGGGTCACAAATCAAGCCTTGGTAAATTTAAGAAAATTGAAATCGTATCAAGTATGTTTTCTGACTACAACGCTATGAGACTAGATATCAATTACAGGAAAAAAATCTGTAAAAAATACAAACACATGGAGGCTAAACAATACACTACTAAATAACCAAGAGATCCTGATGAAATCAAAGAGGAAATAAAAAAATACCTAGAAACAAATGACAGTGAAAACACGATGACTCAAAACCTATGGGATGCAGCAAAAGCAGTTCTAAGATGGAAGTTTATTGCAATACAATCTTACCTCAAGAAACAAGAAAAATCTCAAATAAACAGCCTAACCTTACACCTAAAGCAATTAGAGAAAGAAGAACAAAAAAACCCCCAAAGTTAGCCAAAGGAAAGAAGTTATAAAGATCAGATCAGAAATAAATGAAAAAGAAATGAAGGAAACAATAGCAAAGATCAATAAAACTAAAAGCTGGTTCTTTGAGAAGATAAACAAAATTGATAAACCATTAGCCAGACTCATCAAGAAAAAAAGGAGTCAAATCAATAGAATTAGAAATGAAAAAGGAGAAGTTACAACTGGCACTGCAGAAATACAAAGGATCATGAGAGATTACTACAAGCAACTCTATGCCAATAAAATGGACAACCTGGAAGAAATGGACAAATTCTTAGAAAAGCACAACCTTCTGAGACTGAACCAGGAAGACATAGAAAGTATAAACAGACCAATCACAAGCACTGAAATTGAGACTGTGATTAAAAATCTTCCAACAAACAAAAGCCCAGGACCAGATGGCTTCACAGGATAATTCTATCAAACATTCAGAGAAGAGCTAACACCTATCCTTCTCAAACTCTTCCGAAATATAGCAGAGGGAGGACCACTCCCAAACTCATTCTGCGAGGCCACCATCACCCTGATACCAAAACCAGACAAAAATGTCACAAAGAAGGAAAACTACAGGTCAATATCACTGATGAAAATAGATGCAAAAATCCTCAACAAAATACTAGCAAACAGAATCCAACAGCATATTAAAAGGATCATACACCATGATCAAGTGGGGTTTATCACCGGAATGCAAGGATTCTTCAATATATGCAAATCAATCAGTGTGATAAACCATATTAACAAATCAAAGGATAAAAACCATATGATCATCTCAATAGATGCAGAAAAAGCTTTTGACAAAATTCAACACCCATTGTTGATAAAAACTCTCCAGAATGTACACATAGAGGGAACTTACCTCAACATAATAAAGGCCATATATGACAAACCCACAGCCAACATCGTTCTTAATGGTGAAAAACTGAAACCGTTTCCTCTAAGATCAGGAACAAGACAAGGTTGTCCACTCTCACCACTATTATTCAACATAGTTTTGGAAGTTTTAGCCACAGCAATCAGAGAAGAAAAAGAAATAAAAGGAATCCAAATCAGAAAAGAAGAAGTAAAACTGTCACTGTTTGCAGATGACATGATACTATACACAGATAATCCTAAAGATGCTACCAGAAAACTACTAGAACTAATCAATGAATCTGGTAAAGTAGCAGGACACAAAATTAATGCACAGAAATCTCTTGCATTCCTATACACTAATGATGAAAAATCTGAAAGAGAAATTAAGGAAACACTCCCATTTACCATTGCAACAAAAATAATAAAATACCTAGGAATAAACCTACCTAAGGAGACAAAAGACCTGTATGCAGAAAACTATAAGACACTGATGAAAGAAATTAAAGATGATACAAACAGATGGAGAGATAGACCATGTTCTTGCATTGGAAGAATCAACATTGTGAAAATGAGTATACTACCCAAAGCAATCTACAGATTCCATGCAATCCCTATCAAACTACCAATGGCATTTTTCACAGAACTAGAACAAAAAATTTCACAATTTGTATGGAAACACAAAAGACCCCGAATAGCCAAAGCAATCTTTAGAATGAAAAACGGAGCTGGAGGAATCAGGCTCCCTGACTTCAGAGTATGCTACAAAGCTACAGTAATCAAGACAGTATGATACTGGCACAAAAACAGAAATATAGATCAATGGAACAGGATAGAAAGCCCAAAGATAATCCCACGCACATATGGTCACCTTATCTTTGATAAAGGAGGCAAGAGTATACAGTGGAGAAAAGACAGCCTCTTCAATAAGTGGTGCTGGAAAACTGGACAGCTACACGTAGATGAATGAAATTAGAACACTCCCTAACACCATACACAAAAATAAACTCAAAATCAATTAAAGACCTAAATGTAAGACCAGACACTATTCAACTCTTAGAGGAAAACATAGGCAGAACACTCTATGACATATATCACAGCAAGATCCTTTTTGACCCACCTCCTAGAGAAATGGAAATAAAAACAAAAATAAACAAATGGGACCTAATGAAAATTAAAAGCTTTTGTACAGCAAACGAAACCATAAACAAGATGAAAAGACAACCCTCAGAATGGGAGAAAATATTTGCAAACAAAGCAAGTGACAAAGGATTAATCTCCAAAATTTACAAGCAGCTCATGCAGCTCAATATCAAAGAAACAAACAACCCAATCCAAAAATGGGCAGAAGGCTTAAATAGACATTTCTCCAAAGAAGATGTACAGATTGCTAACAAACACATTAAAGGATGCTCAGCATCACTAATCATTAGAGAAATGCAAATCAAAACTACAGTGAGGTATCACTTCACTTCAGTTAGAATGGCCATCAACACAAAATCTACAAACAATAAATGCTGGAGAGGGTGTGGAGAAAAGGGAACCCTCTTGCACTGTTGGTGGGAATGTAAATTGATACAGCCACTATGGAGAACAGCATGGAGGTTCCTTAAAAAATTAAAACTAGAACTACCATATGACCCAGCAATCCCACTACTGGGCATATGCCCTGAGAAAACCATAATTCAAAAAGAGTCATGTACCACAATGTTCATTGCAGCTCTATTTACGATAGCCAGGACATGGAAGCAACCTAAGTGTCCATCAACAGATGAATGGATAAAGAAGATGTGCACATATATACAATGGAATATTGCTCAGCCATAAAAAGAAACAAAATTGAGTTATTTGTAGTGAGGTGGACCTAGAGTCTGTCATACAGAGTGAAGTAAGTCAGAAAGAGAAAAATGAATACCGTATGCTAACACATGTATATGGAATCTAAAAAAAAAAAAAAAAGGTTCTGAAGAACCTAGGGGCAGGACAGGAACAAACACGCAGACGTAGAGAATGGACTTGAGGATACAGGGAGGGGGAAGGGTAAGCTGGGACGAAGTGAGAGAGTGGCATTGACGTATATACACTACCAAATGTAAGATAGATAGCTAGTGGGAAGCAGCTGCATAGCATAGGGAGATCAGCTTAGTGCTTTGTGACGTCCTAGAGGGGTGGGATAAGGAGGGAGGTAGGGAGACGCAAGAGGGAGGAGATATGGGGATATATGTATATATATAGCTGATTCACTTTGTTATAAAGCAGAAACTAATACACCATTGTAAAGCAGTAATACTTCAATAAAGATGTTAAAAAAAAAAGGTGGTGTGTCTAGGCATCTAGTACAGTTTGAACACATATTAACTGAATGCATTGATGCATGAATTGATGAAAAAGTGACTGAAAATTGAACAAATGAATGTGTGAATGGTACAGATTTCAGGGTATACATGGAAAAATATATCCTAAATTTATACAAACAATTTGGAGTCTACTGAGGAAAAGAATGGTAGAATTCTTAAAAGCCAAGGCTCTTGATACTTAAATTATCCTTTAATGTCTACATGGCAAAAAAGTAGGGGGTCCAGCAAGAATAGCCAGAAATGGGCTCTTTTAGTTCCACAGGACTCTGTTGAGTCCTGTGTGTTTAGGAATTTAAGATCAGCATGAAGTTATGGTGACAACCTGTGCACACAATGTCGCCCTTTCCTTCTATCCAAGGAGGGATCATGACCTCATTCTCAGGGAAGTGGACTCTCCTCCAAAGCATTTGAGGACCACTTCTTTCACAGATTAAATGAAATGCAAAATGGGTCCAGGACAAAACAAGTCTTACTAAGAGAGCATGCATGAGTTCTGGGGGGAAAAGTCATTGCTAAGTTATATATGTATTTTTTTTTCTGAACCTTTGAAAAGATCAACTCTGGTTTCAGTTTAATTTTTTTTTTTTTTCCAAAAGAAACCTACATGGCCACTGCTCCAAATTTGTTCCAGATGGATTTAGTCACAGAATGATTGATTATCCACTCAGTTGTGAGCTATGTGGTTAAGCTCAGAAATCTACAACAAACTGATCTGGAGCTGTGTTTCACGGTAAGTGGCAGAAAGGATAATCCTTAAACTGTCATTTTAGAGTCAGTGATGAGGAAAGAGGAATTTAGTGAGGCTACTTATGTCAAGAGAATGTATTAGTAAATGGATGGCTGAATATGAGGGAATCTCATGAGCATAATGCTTTTTTTTTTTCTCCTCTGTACATCATGGTAAAGGGAACCAGATCTGACCAGGAGCCCCCCGAGGGCTGCCCCGGCTCTCACTGCCTGCTTCATGAAATTAGCCCAGCCTCCGGGGGATGCTCCAGGCCCGAGGTCAGAGGCTGGCTTCTACCTGGCTGCTGAGGCACCCATTTATCCTACTACCCAGTCAACAGGCCCACAGAGGTTTTTATTATTGGCATCAGAGACACCTGAGAAAATCTGGAAGCTAGTTCTGGGGGAGAGTGAACCTAGGAGAAAATGTACTGCTCTCTATACAGAGCTGTATTATGTACTTTAAAAAGCAATTTAAGAACATTTGGTCCGTTCCCATTTTCTTTAAGGAAAAAAAAAAAAACCCTTCGCTTTGGATTTTGGTTATTCCTTTTAACAGCTGCATTAGCCTTTTCTCTATTCTTTCCCTCTGGTTAAGTCACAATCGGGCCATCAGAATATTCTTTTGGGGAGATTGGATGTGGCTGGTGGAGCTCCCTACGT
Organism: Balaenoptera acutorostrata; assembly: GCF_949987535.1. Taxonomy (NCBI): domain Eukaryota; kingdom Metazoa; phylum Chordata; class Mammalia; order Artiodactyla; family Balaenopteridae; genus Balaenoptera; species Balaenoptera acutorostrata. The sequence goes on along the minus strand of NC_080075.1, from coordinate 46,696,685 downwards.
GTCACCATCTGTTTTTATTAGTTGTTCAATTTCTTGGTTTCCACCCTCACGGTGATTTTCTACTTTTGCTCATATATCCTTTCTCTTTTCCCTTTCCCTTAGAGTGCTATTCTACTTCATTACTGCCTCCTTGTTGAAAAACAAATCACTATTCTGCCCCTTATCATGATAACTGCTCCTCAGAACCGAAGAAAATTCATGTTGGATTTTATGGCCTCTGAATTTTTAGGTCCTACACAACTTATTTATTGTAACCTTAGGTTACATTTAGCACATCTCCCAGTAGAATTTTGAGGCAAAAGATGTAAACATTTTTAAACACAAAAATGATGACTAGGAAGCAGGCTTTTGAATAGGCTGTAGGAAGAAAAATGTGACTGAAACAACAGAGATTTCTATGAGAGAGATGGAGAACATTTTCCATGATTCCCTAACAAACACACAAATATTACAGATGTCTAGGACAAAAGTTCACGTTGAGGCAAGAACAGTGTTTATTAAATTTCTTTTATATAACAGGCATGTGGATACATGCTAATCTGCAAAAATAAAGGGAGTTTTTGTGTTTGCTCATAAAGTTTTTGTTTCATGGATATTGTTTATTTGTAGAGTGGAGTAAAGCAGGATTTTAACTAAAAAGTCTGAAAATCAGAGGATATATTCATAATTATTTATGAGTGGTTTTGGAGAGGATTGATAGCATTTTAGAAGTTCCATATCCATGAAGAAGAGAAGGGTACATTCATTCAAAAGGAGCTGTTAGAAGCTGTGAGGTTCTTCTTTTGAACAGTACTTTGCCTGTTTCAACCACACCCATCAGGATGCGTATCTGAATGAGTGGGTCATCCAGGCTCCTGCACCGCTGGGGAGGTGGGTGCATTTTGCTTTTTAACTCATATTTTGCTTTTTGAAACCATTTAAAATTCTAGATTTAACTCTAAAGTTTTGGATGGGATCATTTCAGGGGGAATTTAATTACAGATTGTGGTAGGCAGCTTCTGACATGGCTCCCAATGATCCCAGACTCCTGGCATTCACACCCTTGACTGTGGGCTGGATTTAGTAGCTTGTTTCTAATGAACAAAATATGGCAAAAGTGATGGACTGTCACTTCAGTGATTGAGTTACAAAAGACTGTGACTTCAGTCTTATTAGCACTCACTTTCTTGGTGGCACTTTCTCCTGCCCTTTCCCTTGCTGACTCTGACGAAGAAGGCTGCTGTGCTGTGAGGTGCTCTAGGGAGAGGTATATGTGGCTAGGAGCCATGGAGGAAGAACTCATGAGAAATGCAGGCAGGAAGTGAATCCTGCCAACAACCACTAGTTGAGTGATCTCGGAAGGGGATTCTTCCCAGTCAAGCCTTGAGACAACTGCAGATTGTGAAAGACCCAAAGCCTGAGGACCCAACTAAGCCGTACTTTGATTCAGACCCAGAGAAGCTGTGAAATAATAAATGTTTGTTGTTTTAGGCTGCTACGTTTTAGGACAATTTGTCACGTGGCAACAGATAACTCATAGGCTTCCTTATGCTTTTTGTGTAACGGATAATAATGCATGAGCTCAGGAAAGACTGATTGCTTTGGTTGTAAGCCTGGTTTGAATCTGAGTTTGAAGAACATCCTGAAATATGAAATGAACAAACCTGTAGACTTTAAACAGGCTGTTCTTTGCTGAAAGGTATTCATGTCCCCCAATGAAGGCAGAAAATCTTAATTCAAAATTGAGAAAATAATAAAGAACCTGTAATATTTAATGTCACTTTTATGCTTTAAGTGAGTTTATAGTAATACATGCAAAAAGTATATTTACTCTGCACCAAAAAACAAAACAAAACAAAAAAACAACTCCTTTCCAAGCTAGGATTGAAATAAGAGTCCTTGGCTGTGGCATAAACCATGATAATTACCCATGTCCCTGCTTCGGGGGAAGACTGCAGTGATCTAGTTTTTAAAGCTTCAGTGATTTGGTCCAGACTTTTAGCAAACAACCAGTACTAGGTGTGAAATGTTTTGTCAGTAAAGCTTCAAGTCATTAGAACTGTCTGGTTTTTTGTTTCTGAGTCATTAATGCTATTATAATCACAGAATACACCTGCATTCTTCTCAGGGCAGATTTTAACTTGCTCTGGTATGTTTTCCTGATAAAAATGCCATTTGAAAGTCAAAGAAGAGTTCCTATCAATAGAAATAGTTTAAATGCCACGCACGTATCAGTCAAGAACCATATAGCGACCACACTTCCAAGGCTTGTAGCCTAGACAAAGTGCACTCTCTCTACCTCTCTTTTTCTCTTTCTCATTCTTTTAAAATTATTTTGAATGAGAGCTGGAAGGGACAGCTCTTAATTTTGACAGCTGAGAAAGCTGAGGCCCAGAGAGGTTAACTGGTATAATACAGTCAGAGTCACTTAGGGGAAGATTCAGATGGGAACCTTTTTCTCTTGCTGAGTTTCATGGAGTTTCTGCCACTTTTTGCTGCCAAAGACTACTTTCTGGATCCCCCTGAGCATTCAAGCATAAAAACATTCCACTACAGGAGAAAATTCTATTAATTAATAAGGGAAATATCTGTGCATTACAGCTGTAACTGTTACAATGGAATTTATATTGGAGAAACTGAGTATCTAATCAGAGGAGAAGAATATCTTTTTGAAAAAAAAAAAAAACAAACCCACCACATGCAGATCTAATTCTATCCAAAGTATACCACACTCTGCTAACTGCAGAAAATAGAGAATGAAGAATCACTAGACATATCAGCTTCTTGGTGGGCAGCACAAATTGTCAGCTACTGGAAGATAGGCTCTGAATATACCAACAAAATCTGGGAGCTTGTTAGAAATGTGAATCTTGGGTCTCACCCAACACCTACTGAATCAGAATCTTCATTTTAATAGGATCCCCAAGGAATTCACATGTTCAGTAAAGTTTGAGAATCATTGGTCTATCACACATAGCATATAGAAGATTCTCAAAAACATATTAGAGAATGGAATCCCAAATTTAAAGAATCCCTCAGACAATTTTATAAAAACAGAAAAACTGATTTATTCAGGTGTCACCTTTTCTTTTTTTCTTCATCAGTCCTTTGAGGAAAATATGTACTTATACACATATACACAGGTAGAAAATGGTCACTGTAATACTATTTTATAAGATACTTCAGCAGAACCTATTTTTGATTAGAATAGTCATATGCTTGCTCATGTCCTCTACTCTCCTATCTTGCTCTCTTTTTCTCTCTCTTCCAGTTCCAGTCTACATCTCTTTTTCTGCCTCTCATTCCTCTTACAACTGCTCTTGTCTCCCAGAGTAAGAGGCGGTCCCTGGAAGAGAAGGATATAGCTCAACTGTTTGCTCTATTTTGCTTTTTTTCTCCACAAATGTATGGATACATTCCTGGCCTCTACCCTCACAGGTGTTCACTGCATTTTTGCTTTTTCCTCAGATGATTGATTTTCATACTGAGTGGTGTGTGGTGATGGTAGGTGGTGTTGGGGGGAAAGTATCACTGTTACTTGAGTCACTCAGCAGAAGAGCCAGGGAAATTCTCATAACTGGTTTCACTGTTTCATCTTAATAATATGTGGTATATATATATATAGTTACCCCCCTTATCTTTGGTTTTGCTTTCCGAAGTTTCAGTTACCCACACGGTCAGCCATGGTCTAAAAATATTATATGAAAAATTCCAGAAATAATTCATATGTTTTAGATTGCCTGCTATTCTGAATAGTGTGGTGAAATACCTTGCCATCCCACTCCGTCCTGCCCATGACATGAATCATCCCTTTGTCTGGCGTATCCTGCCCATCAACTGATTAGTAGCATCTTGCTTATCAGATCCACTGTTTTGGGTATCGCAGTGCTTGTGTTCAAGTAACCCTTATTTCATTTAATACTGGCCTCAAAGCTCAAGAGTAGTGATGCTGGCAATTAGGGTATGCTACAGAGAAACCATAAAGTGCTTCCTTTAAGTGAAAAGGTGGAAGTTCTCAACTTAATAAGGAAAGAAAAAAATTTTGTATGCTTAGGTTGCTAAGATCTACAGTAAGAATGAATCTTCTAAACGTGAAATTGTGAAAAAAGGAAAAAGAAATTCATGCTAGTTTTGCTGCCAAACTCAAACTGTAAAAGTTATGGCCAGTGCATGATAAGTGCTTAGTTAAGATGGAAAAGGCATTAAATTTGTACAATAAGATATTTTGAGAGAGAGAGAGACCACATTCATACAACTTTTATTACAGTATATTGTTATAATTGTTCTAGTTCATTATTAGATACTGTTGTTAATCTCTCACTGTGCCTAATTTATAAATTAAACTTTATCATAGGTATGTATGTATGGGAAAAAAATAGTATATATAGAGTTTGGTACTATCCATGGTTTCAGGCATCCACTGGGGGTCTTGGAACATATCTCTCAAGGATAAGTGGGGACACTGTATTTAAAATCGATCAATGGACAAGCAATACTTATGTCATGAATTTTCAGCTACAGTAGTTACCCAGTTATGATCTCTGTAGTTAAGAGGTTCACCTAACTGTAGCAGAGAAGAGAAAGTATTTCTTCTCCTTTAAGGGAAAGTGGTATTTTCTTTTTTGCTGAGTAATAGAGTTGACATAACACTGATGTGTCATCTATTAGAATAATTTTAAGATGTAGCTCTCCAAATCAACTACAGAGGCTTGGTCTTACTTTGAATCTGCACCTGATTCTTCTTTTCCTAATTTGAGATTTATACTGAGGAATAGGCAGTCCAGTTGCTTGCAGTTACTTTTACCCCCTTGTTAGGACCTCTACTTGATTTTTTAAGCTCTTGAGAAAATTCAAAACATCATTCATATTTAATCAAATAATTCATGCAATCTTCCTTATTGATGTTGTCCTTATTCTCTCTTGTCATTATAAACTGTTGCCTTTAATACAAGACCAGAAACTGTGTATTTTACCAAGAAAAATACATATATTTTGTTATGGATTCATAATGCTTTTGGGAATGTGTAATTGTGCCTACTCCTTACTTTGATATTATAACCAGCTTTTCTAATAATTCTTTAAAACTCTGTTAGAACCCTAATACTCTTTGTGGCCAGGTTTTTACAATGACAACTAAATAGCCCAAGCTCTTTTTCTAATACAGTGATATTCTATTTGGGGTATTAACCATCAGTGATAGCTTGGTTTATTGGAAACTATTGCTCTGGCATGCTTAAACAATCCATTTTTCTGCTTAAATTGAAAAATCAGAGAAGATTTTTTAGTTTACTTACAGTTGGACTCTAATTTACATTGGCTCTGCTATTAAACATTTTTTTAAATGAACTAGTCACCAAATAATCTTTCCTGTTTTTCCAGAACTATCATTAGCTGTATAAATTGTACCACAATTAAATTTCCTTCTTTTATTTAGCTTCTTTTTATCATTAGGTTTCCCCGCCCCCCACCAATTACTAAAGAAGGGAGGTCTTGGAATTGAAGTTTAGAACAAAGCCCAGCATCTTTACCAGCTTGTGTGGGAGGACATTTTTCTCTGGCTACCTTCCTCCCTGGATTAGGGTTCTTCTGATGCGCCAAGTCGTGAACTAGTTTTACAAAAAGGGCCCACAGCTTTTACTGGGAAGTTTAATTAATCATGAATAACTGGAATTTTCTGCCTTGTTTGTTGAGTGACGTTTTATTCTTGGCTACATCCTAACTATATAATTTGCCGAAGTCTGAGGAATAAAAGAGCATGGGGATTCAATGTCAGTCCCAGATAAGTTATTTTCTAATCCACTCTATGATGGTCTATCTAAAAAGTTTATTTTGTTAAAAATTCAGTTGCCCAAGAACGCAAAGGTAGGTCAGGATGGAATCCAGGTAAATCTCTAAGAAAGATTAGTCAAGACATGGTCAGGATGTTGCTGAAGTGTAAGACAACAGAGTCTTAGAGGTTACACCTTAACACTTTTATTTCTTTGTTGACTCTTTCTATATTCCATCCAATAATGTCTTTATTGATTAAATCATGTAGTAGCTGTCCAAGGTGCCCTTTCCCTTGTGATAGGGAAACACATGAATTTAGAAAGCAGTTCCCAGTGTTGATTTTACAGGAATAATGAGAGGGGGAACTGTGTTCCAAATCATTTTAGAAGCATTATCCACTTTGATCAGTTTAATTTTTGTACATGTTACTTTCCTACCAAAAAATGGTGCATTGTTACATGTTTGTGCACATGCATGTATATGGGCATGAACTTGAGTGGGTATGTGTATGTGTGCATATATGTGAGTGTAAATAGCTGGAATAAACTAAATCTAGGCAAGAAAGGGGGTATTTAGGCTGTGTGGGCAGGTTTCTAAGGTGTCTTTTAACAACTTCTTTTGGAATGTCCTTTCCTTTTTTAGACGAGATATCTTCTGATATCACAAACTGCTCAGGACAGAACATGGATAAGGAGAGAAAACCATCTTACATAACAGTATCTCTTTAGGCCTCAAATGATGAAAAGCAGTGATTAGGAAAAAAGCTTACTGGTGGGTTTCGAATGATGCCAAATACCTAAATCACTCATATATTTTAGGAGAATGATTAAAGTTGAACTAATTCTCTGAGAAGCTTCCTCAAATAAACAACAAATTCGAAGGATTCAACAACAGACTCTGAAAAACAGACTTACACTGCTCTTCATAATTTTGGTATATTTAAAAATATTGAGATACTTAAGTTTTTTAGTGAATAGTGAAAAAGTCAGCAACAATTTAATGGCATACTCATTTTGTGAATGTATGTATGAGAGGAGGGCTTTGCTGCAAAATAGTGAGATCTAACTAATCACTACTGAACAAAAATTCTTCCCTAATCCAGGTTGTGATAGACCTGGTCTCCAGGGTGGACACTGAATGGGAACCTCTGAGTTGTTTCCTGTTTTTGATTGTGTTCCACATTTCCACTCAAGGGAGTAGGATTAGATTCTCTGCAGCACACACAGCTGTTTAGAGTGCAAAACTTATTTCACTACAGTCTCTGGAGCTTTTTGAGGTTTAACTATATGCACAAAGGCAGTTGCAATTTCCATCATGATTCTCCCTTTAGCTGGGCACACATAAAGCAATACACACAGCTTTTATGGTTGTCTCTAGTTCCATTTTCTACTTCACACTCATATTTCACATACAGTTAAGTACGTAATACAAGCTAGCTATTAGCTCCCAAAGGGCCCTCAGTAATCTGTGTTCTTTCCTGGGCCCCTCGGATCCATGGATTTCTTTCTCACTTCTCTAGAAATTCAGTTCTTCCTACCTTGGGACCAGATCAGAACTGTGCTTCTTTAAGTCACCTACAACCAACTAAGTGACTTTCCTGGATTCTACCCTTTAGCATTTTAACAGAATAAATTTAAAAAGAATAGTTTCATTCCTAGCCACAGCAATCAGTCAAGAAAAAGAAATAAAAGATATCCAAATTGGAAGGGAAAAGGTAAAACCGTCACTATTTGCAGATGACATGATACTCTATATAGAGAACCCTGAAGACGCCACACAAAAACTTTTAGAACTAATAAATGAATTCAGCAAGGTAACAGGATACAAGATTAATATACATAAATCTGTTGCATTTCTTTACAATAACAATGAAATATCAGAAAGAGAAAGTAAAAAAAACTCCAGTTTAAAATCACATAAAAAAATACTTAGGAATAAACTTAACCAAGGAGGTGAAAGACCTATATGCTGAAAACTATATAAAACACTGATAAAGGAAATTGATGATGATTCAAAGAAATGGAAAGATAGCCCATGCTCCTGGATTGGAAGAATTAATATTGTTAAAGTGGCCATACTACCCAAAGCAATCTACAGATTTAATGTGATCCCTATCAAAATACTCATGACACTTTTCACAGAACTAGAATAAATAACCCTCAAATGTATATGGAACCACAAAAGATCCAGAATTGCCAAAGCAATTCTGAGGAAAAAGAACAAAGCTGGAAGCATAACCCTCCCAGACTTCAGGCAATACTACAAAGCTACAGTAATCAAAACAGCATGGTATTAGCACAAAAACAGACATATGGATCAATGGAACAGAATAGAGAGCCCAGAAATAAATGCACACACCTACAGTCAATTAATCTATGACAAAGGAGGCAAGAATATACAATGGAGAAAAAGACAGTCTTTTCGACAAGTGGTGTTGGGAAAACCGGACAGCTACATGTAAATCAGTGAAATTAGAACACTCCCTTACACTATATACAAAAATAAACTCAAAATGGTTTAAAAACCTAAATATAAGACATGACACCATAAAACTCTTAGAAGAGAACATAGGCAAAACATTCTCTGACATAAATCGTAGCAATATTGTCTTAGATTACTCTCCCAAGGCAATAGAAATAAAAGCAAAAATAAACAAATGGGGACAAATCAAACTTAAAACCTTTTGCACAGCAAAGGAAACCATCAACAAAATAAAAAGACAAGGTACAGGATGGGAGAAAATATTTGCAAATGATGTGACAGGCAAGGGGTTAGTATCCAAAATATATAAACAACTCATTCAGCTCCATATAAAAAAAACAAACAACCCAATAAAAAATGGGCGGAAGACCTAAACAGACATTTCTCCAAAGAAGACATACAGATGGCCAACAGGCACATGAAAAGATGCTCAACATCACTAATTATTAGAGAAATGCAAATCAGAATCACAATGAGGTATCACCTCATGCCGGTCAGAATGGCTATCAAAAAGTCTACAAATAAAAAAGTGCTGGAGACGGTGTGGAGAAAAGGGAACCCTCCTACACTGTTGGTGGGAATGTAACCTGGTGCAGCCACTATGGAAAACAGTATAGAGGTTCCTTAAAAAACTAAAAATAGAGCTATCACATGATCCAGCAATCCCACTCCTGAGCATATATCCAGAAAAGACAAAAACTAATTCAAAAAGATACATTCACCCTAATGTTCATAGCAGCACTATTTACAATAGCCAAGACATGGAAACAATCCAAGTGCACATCAACAGGTGATTGACTTAAGAAGATGTGGTATATATATAATGGAATATTATTCAGTCATAAAAAAGAATGAAATATGCCATTTGCAGCAACATGGGTGGACCTAGAGAATATGATACTAAGTGAAATAAGTCAGACAGAGAAAGACAAATACTATATGATATCACTTACACGTGGAATCTAAAAAATAATACAACTGAATCTATATACAAAACAGAAACAGACTCACAGACATAGAAAATAAACTTACAGTTACCTAAGGAGAAATGGAGGTAGAGAAGGGATAAATTCAGAGTATGGGACTAACAGATACGAACTACTATATATAAAATAGATAAGCAAAAAGGATTTACTGCACAGCACAGGGAACTATATTCAATAACTTGTAATAACTTATAATGGAAAATAATCTGGAAAAAAATATATAACTGAATCACTTTGCTGTACTCTTGAAAATAACACAATATTATAAGTCAATTTTACTTCAATTAAAACAACTACATAACAACAACTACGAAAAAGATAGTTTCTGGCTTGCAGTCAAGGGAAGGAACCAAGATGGATTGCTCTGATCCCTTCTTCCTTTCTTGCTCTTATTTTATAGAGCTTCACCCAGTGTCTTGATTTTCTTCACAGTATTAGAGAGCTTACATAAATATTTTCCAGCCTTGTGATTATTTCACTTCAAATATCATAAATATTAACATTTCCCCAACCCAACTGTATTTTCATTATTCACCATTAGATTTCTGAGGAAGGATATATTTGATATAGAGATGCACTCACTGGTTAAATGTCTGTCAGAAAGTTAAAAGAATTCTAGTATTTCTAATTACTAGTCTTGCTTTAGGAATAACAGCAACTTATTTATTCACCAATGTTTGTTAAAAACCTAACAATCCACAATATAAAGAATAAACTTCATAGTTCCTTCTTTCAAGTGGCTTAAGCTTAAGACGGGAACTAGATATTTAAGACCTCCATTATTGTTTTTTATCTACTTTTTTTCACATCTTTTTTGGAGTGTAATTGCTTTACAATGTTGTGTACATTTCTGCTGTACAACAAGTTGAATCAGCTATATGTATACATATATCCCCAAATCCCCGCCCTCTTGAGCCTCCCTCCTACCCTCCATTATTAATAAGAAGTTTGATACATATAGAGTTGGGAAATACACCTTATACACATATGGTACATAATTGCTCATTTTCAAGGATGGTTTTAGAAGTCAAGTAAACTTTAAGCCTGAATTCTCTGATGATTAAAAACCATTCATTTATTCAAACACACACACACAAACACGAAACATTTGCTTTGTGCCTTTTCAATAATAAGTAAAACAGGACACAGTTTGGGAAGATACTGAGACAGGGCTGGAGGAACACATTAGTATTTTGTTGGGGAGAGTTACTGAGGATGGAACTAGTCATAGATGTTTGCTCTGCAGTGCTTCAGCATCACATGTACTATCAAATTTTGTTTTCCTCCACGTACCCCTACCCCTTTACCTCATTAGCATTCCTATCAGCAGCACCCTGCTTCTGGGGGACTCTCCTGGGAAACCACTCTTGGGTAGAAGGAACATGGACACAAAGCTGCTTTTCGCTTGTTCTGCTTGGCTATAAGATGGTTACTTCCCTCGCTATTCGGATCTTAATTGCCTGATCACACCTCTCAACTTCCCCTCATCATTCTCTTCTAAATGTTCCATTCCAGGGAGGAACCAGGCTTTTGTTCTTGACCACATTTCTGGGGACATGTTCTTTTTTCTGTCTAAATGTGGATTTTAACAAATTGTAAGCATACCTGTATCACATATTGGTTTTGCTACTACTTTTGGCAATTCATTATGTACTTCCTGTGATGTCCCATGTGTTAACTTTCCTGAGCTATATATTTTGCTTCTTTTATTGTTATTTTATAATTCATGGATTAATGATGGTCAGTTCCCTGAGGACAATGGCCACTCCTTCCTTCTACTTTTATTCTATCAAAGTGCCTTACAACAGAAAGTGGTTCTTAAAATTTGATTGGATTTTATTGAACATTAACTGAATGGTTTTGCATTCTGTTTGATCAGTTTCGCTTGTGATATTGCCTGGTTACCCTTGACTAGTATGGATGTACAATTATTTCAAAGGTAGTTCAAGTTAGTTGAGTTGAGTTAGCCGAATATCTCAAGTTTTTAAGTCATTTTGTACACATTTACATAAAATTGATTCACTCTCTGTCCCTCCTTTTAATTTGTGGTTATTTGAAATTGACAGCAATAAGCTGTTCATGCTGCTGCCAGTATCCTGGCACTCAGCCTTCCTTTCATGTCATTCCTTCACTTCATCTTTATTAAATGTTTACAAATCATTTAGGTTCAAGCTACAAGCCTGCAATTGTGGCTAAATGCTTGCAATGACAGCTGTTTTCTTCTGCCAATATTTGAATGCAGTTTTCTTGATCAGTTTTATTTTTGAGTGTGCAATTTGCAGTTACCTCCTGGAAAAAGAAGCATGGTAATGAATTTCAGATGTGGCATGAATTACTTATTTGTACCTTCGTACAAAATCAAACACATTTGGGGCAAATTTTGTTTACTCTTTGGTTTCAAAGAATAAAATTGTGCCAATAATTCAACAAGTGCAAAGGCAATCCTTATAAATGGGGCAATTTGTTGATTTCAGAGACTATAGTTTGAAATTTTCTGCTGGAGAAAGAAATAATGAGCCAGTACCAGTGCACATTCCTGAAGTTACCCAGGCTTGCAATTCTAGTCTAATCTGCTTCTTTTTGCTTCTATGGGGAGAGGAAAGTTCATTCTACAGATTGTGTTAACTAGTTTTAACAAGAATCTTCTTGTCTTTGATGAGAAGTAAATCTTTGATAAAGTTTAAATTGAATAGAAGATACTTATGTGAATACTCTTCTAATATTTGATGATATTCACAGAATCTAAAGGAGATGTCAGCTATGCATCTGATATTGAAAGGATCTCCTATCACTTTGGTAACCAAAACACACTTTAAGGCCAAAATCAGAGTCAACCTCCTCCTCTTTCACAACTCTACATGAACTGAACCTCCGAACAACAATGTTTGTGCCTTGAGTATAAGGGGGATGCCTATAGAAGGTAGGGGTATCACAGCACCAATCCTTACCATAGCCAAAACATAACTGCAAGTTTCACTTACTGACAATTTAAGGGCAATTATAGTATTTCACACTTGCAGGTTTTATAGACAGGTGCAAGATCTCTTGTTTTTTGGTTAAAATGTCCCCTTTTCCTCTAGATTGCACATATATGTCCTTGGTTTGGGGATATAGTCCTAACCAGGACTCATGGCCAATAATATTTAGGGATCAGAGCACTGGTGATGACAACAAGAAAGGTGAGAGAAATGAAATAGAAATATTATTCTGTCCTATAAGTAGAATGTATATTTTAGATGTTTTCTCTTCATTACTTCCCATATCCCACGTAAAGTATTCTGACCTTGCCCTCTCGTTTTTATAACTGAATGCAGCTTCCTGAAGTTAAGATTAAGTTAGGCCATTGGTTCTCACACTTCAGCAGGGATCAAAATCATAGAATTGTTAAAACACAGATTGCTGAGTCCCATCCCCAGAGTTTCCAATTCAGTAGGTCTGATGGGGCCCAAGATTTTGCATTTCTAATAAGTTACAGGATATTGCTAATGTTTCTGATCTGGGGACCACACTTTGAAAATCATTGAGTTAAACAGTTATACAACTTAGTCTTCTGTTGCAGAAGAGTGATCATATTGACCTCTTCCATCCTTCCACCTCAAATAACTGTCACTCCATTTTTATGAAGGAATTTTAAGGAATTTTCTGACTATGCATGAATCAGATAGATATACATATTATCTATAAAATGTATATTAAAAATGAGTCTTAAATTAACTGAAATTTTATGACTACAGTGTTTGGAAAAGTAAATTATGAAACAATGCTAGATTTTTCAGGAGGAAATCAATGCAATTACACTGCATCAGCTTATTTTAAAAGTAATTAAGTTTTCCCTATAAACTCAACTCCTATCCATTTATATGGCCTTAGAGAATTTTCAGATACTCAAAGGTAATTAGCAACTAAACACAATGAACTATTAGTAAGTTAATACCCATTTTACTTTGTGCTTGAAATATTTCTTTTCTGTTAATATCATAATTTACTCAACTATAGTCTTCCTTTTGCAAAATATCTATTTTCTGAGATCAAAGCTCTTCGCTGGGCTGTATAATTACATGTAACAAAAATTAGGCATTTCCTCACAAAACTAACAGGAGAAAACAGAGACCCTAATGACATTAGTGAGGATCAGCAAAAGGGTAGTGTTTGAAAGTTGTTTGGTAATGACAATGCCAAGTATGCTAAGCTACTTGATTACACTATAGTTTATAAATCCCCTTTTGGATATGTGATCATTTAAGTTTCAAATGAAAGAAGCAGAAGAGAGACATCTCTAGCAGCTGAGAATCTGTACATGTTAGTTCGTGTTTCTCTTTTTTAAAGTAGATGTATAGATAATAACATTTTTCCTTTTCAAAATAGTATTTTAGTTATCCTTGTTTATAAAGAAACGTGAGGAGGATAATAGATGGTCCCCAAGAGCTTAGAGCTTTTTAACCCTGAGTGTAATTTTTTCATTCCTTTAGGCTTTCCAAAAGGCAACAGTTTTTTCTTTTTAGCTTTTTAGTTGCTCCTGTGTCATAGGTAATAATAATACAAATCAAATAAAATCATTGAAAATACAATTGAAAATTGAAAAAAAATTTTTTGGCAAATAAAACTTTATAATTGAAGTATGGTATTTAATTTAGCTGAGTGGTAAAATTTTTCCCAGTGGAAATGAGGAAAGATGAGCTAACTATGGTATGACATGTATCTAAGTATGTAGGTGCTAATGTATAGGTATCCTACACATGCAATCTAGAACAATGTGGAAACTGACAAACTGGCGGGATCCTGACAACTGCAAAGAAAGGCTCTGTCCAGGTACATGAAGATCAATGAAATATGGTTTTTCAAAGTTCAAAACAAATTGAAAAAACAGTCTTACTGGACAAACAATGCCTTAACCTGAAAAAGTGGCTCTAACATTCGACTTTTTCACTGTTGGCTGTGATGTGCAGGACATTTGGTTATCGGGGGTTTGCTAGGGTGATCCACAATGCCATTTCCCGAGGACTGAAGCATTTCCAGCGATGTGGGACATTAAGTTTTCAAACCTTGGGTAGACAGGGATGGTTGGAAACTCTAGGGTATGCTTTCACATCTCTCAGTTATACCTTATATAACACAAGCCAGGTATTGCACTCTGGATTTGGCTCCACAATCAGCTTCATTAGACGTTTGTATCAAGTTCATTTTTTGATGGTATGGTTTCTTTAGCAAGTTAGTAATGATACTTGTAAACCCTGCATGAGGTTAGTAATGACTTAATTACCAGCTATGCAAAATATTCTACATTTAATTTTTTGGAAGTTCAATTAAGTGAACAAATTCCTTTGCATTGGGCAATTCATGCTTTCTCTTATTTGCCAGTTCCCAAATGATTTTTTTTTTTCCTACAAGAATGGGGCTCTTGGAAACTTATATATGATAAAAAAATTCTTTCTCAGCTTGAACTAGTGATTTCTAACTCCATATCCCTTGAAGAAGATAACATAGTGACTATGCACTAAAGATCCAACTTCCTTTTGGAGCAGATGAATATCTTTTGTCTTTGAGGTAGATAATATTTCATGGAGAAATGAATAATTTCTAAAACTTAATTTTTACACGACTCCAGGTATGTAACACTGAAATGATCTTCATGTAATGTGATAGCTGCCAAAGATGGGACCTGTCTTTGAAATTCTCAGTGTGAATGGCCTCCCCAGTATCACACTCAGTTGGCAAAAATTACCTGAGAAAAACTGCTTACTGTGAATTGATATTTGGATGTTATATTTTAAACCCCTTGGTTTTGCACAAAATTGAAAAACTCTGGACAAATAGATGAATAAAAGTTAAAGGATCATGTTTTCACTAAATGTTAAAACATGGGAAGCTGGTTAAAAATATATTTATAAAATAGAATACATTTATTTATTTATCTATTTATGGCTGTGTCGCACTGCATGTGGGATCTTAGTTTCCCGACCAGGGATTGAACCCACGCTCCCTGCATTGGGAGCTGAGAGTCTTAACCACTGGACCACCAGGGGAGTCCCTAAAATAGAATACATTTTAAAATATCTAATGGTATTTAAATTAGGTGGCAACTGTGATTGGTAATAGTGCATTCAAAGGCACGACTGACTTTAACACTGAAACACAGTTCAGATTTCAGCCATTACATTAAAAATGTCCTCAGCTTTAAGTTATGTAATGATAAGCTGTACCTGTTGAAAAATATATGTGGGAAAAAGAAATAATTTTAATACAAACACGACCCATCTACAGGCATTCATTTATTCTGATCCAGCAACCATGGTAAATGTGTTTGGATAACTGGTCATAAGTATGCAACATTTAAAAGGGAGTGGAGATCTTTATTAAAACAGAAGGCTCCTCAAACTCCACAATGATGTCAGTAATGTAGGTCCTTGGAGCACATTATTGTTTCAAGCGGAGGTCCCCACACTTTCACATGGTTATAAAATATTATTTTGTGCTGCTGGCCTGGAATGAGAATGTCATACATCTGCAGGCAATCAGAAGAAACTGGACTGCATGTTTGATTAGCTCAATAATAAACGGGCACAAGTGTGACTTGACTTATGTTAGTCAGATTCCCTAGACAGATTATCCTGTTGTTATCATATGAAATAACCCCCTTTTATCAACAATTAAGTCAGTCCACATTTATGGGCACTTTGCAAAATTGTGAGGTGGGAAGAAATCCAACTTAAGCCTTAAGTCATCCAAAAAACTTTTAACCCTACTTTTAATGATACAGACCCCCAATCCCAGATTTTTGAAATTAGTTGAATTATGCAAAACAGTTTGGGTTGGAAATGCCCTGTGTGCACACAATCAATGAATATGTGTTTAGCATCTACCATAAGCATTTAATAGTTTTAGCTTAAAATTAAAAGAAGTTCCCAAAGAAGTAAGGATTATAAATATTTTTAAAGTAACTTACTTTGTAAGATAGTCTAAATCTTTAAGAAAAATTAAATAGGATTTCATTTTTATTATTCACTTTTTATTACACAGTTTCTACTGTAACCAATGCATGTTGTAAATCCTGAATATGTTTTATTCTAGAAATTTTTCATTTGATTCTAGGCATTGTTCTTGCTTTCAACCACAACTGTCAATGGTGGACCATAAACTACTTTGACAGTTTCTGATAAACGATCCATTCATTTACCTGGGTTTTCTTCTCCTAAGTACCATTAAAACATACATCTGAAGGGTAAAAAATAATTCAGTATGTAAAAGTCAATACTTCAAAAATTTCAGTAAAACTTTTCAGTTTCAGGAAAAATACCACCAAACCTTCCAATATAATTATATATTTAAATAACACAATTAAAAGTTGGTATCTTAAATAAATTCAAGGTATTTTAAAACCAGTATTCACTCAAATACACACACCATATATATTTTATATAAATATACATTTATTTGTAAATATCTATTTATTTATATATATAAATAACCTCATGAGGTTATCTCTTTGACATAATCCTTAAATTAAATATCTGAATATCAAGCAGATGCTGAAGCATTCATCATCAATATTGGAATTCTGACTCATGACAGTAACACAAAACAGATGCTAATATGATAGGTTCTCTGAAAAGTGACACCATCACAGCATGGGGTAGCTCTTGATGTTGGATACTTAAAATTTGAACACAAAATATAAAATAATAAAAGTCGGAGCCTGATAGGTTTCCTTACTTCATTTATAAACCATTTAAAATCTACTATATTTTATACAGAAGATAAAACTCAACACTGGTGAATAAGGGGCAGCATTCTAGAGGACCAGCAGTTGCTTCTTTCACTTAATGCAGCAGCTAGGTGACCCCAGCTGAACCCTTCAGTGTTGAGGGAGGAAGGTGCTCTTCCTCATTCAGGCAGGTAGAAGGTAAGAACTCCTGGGCCCTTTCCATTGGCCAGGGGGTACCAGGCACTTATGGTGTCTTATGGGGTTTACCCAGTCAGCCCCTGGTAGTGAAAAAGTAGTCTGGAGCTTCTATTGCCATGCTAGGCAGATCTAAAAGGGTTTGCTAAGTAGGCAAAGAGGAAGAAAATCCCTTAGCACAGTCCAGTTAGTTAATATCCTACATGTCTTCAAAGCCCAAGGTTCTTATCACTTTGCTAGCATGAGTCTACAGCTGTTTATAGAATACACAGTGATGTGTACTCTTTGTGAAAATAAACAGAAAAACCCAGGCGGACGGCGCCATGGTGTAAGTGATATAAGCGAAATGTGCTCACACGAGAGCTTAAAAATAGATATAAATGTGAGTGGGGGAGACTCCCTCAAAGGTAATGAGAAGCAGAAGTCCCATTTCTTTATTCCTCTGTGAGGAAAACAAGTCAGTGGCAAGTTCAATAAAAAGAAAGTTTGAGACCTTAAAGGGGGACATTTGTGGAGGAGCTTGACAGCACAATTTCAAATTCCAAATGAATAATTTGCTCCTTTTGACAGCTGTGACTCTGGCCCCATCTGTCTGGGTTTGAACGCTGACTCTGTACTCACCACCTGTGTGACCCCTAGTTCTCAAACTTGGCTGCACACTGGGACCACATGGGGAGCTTTAAAAAAATACTGATTCTTGGAACCCACCCCCTAGAGACTGTTATTTAATTGGGCTGGGGTGTGGCTTGGACATGGAGAAGTTTTAAAGGCTCCCAAGTGACCCTAAATATGTGCAGCTAAGGTTGAGAACCACTGATGACCTCTCTGAGACACAGTTCCTCATTTGCAAAATGATGATGGTACTGGCAGCAACTACCTTTTAGGACTATTGTGATGATTGAATATGATAATGCAGGCAAAGCACTTAGCACAAAGTCTGGCGAGTGGGAAGCTCTCAGTAAATATGAGCTGTTGTCATCCTCACCACAGGTGCACCTGGGCAAGAACTTTCTCATTAGCACAGAAAGTCATGCTTACCTTGGCACACGTTATGCTCACTCTGCTCATAGCCTGTTGCACACTGGATCCGGTGAGAAGGGTTGGAGGGAATGCGCTGAGGGTCAGCTGGGTTCCGCCGGATGACAAAGTTATTTCGGCCAGTCTGCACTTCAGCAGCAGCACTGGCGACAAAACCACCCCCAGGCACCGCTCCACTGGCTGCCATGCCACTGGCTGCTACACCCCCAGTGCCTGTACCAGAGGTCACAGCTGCATTTGTAGCTGCACCCGCACCTTCAGCTGATGGTGTTTCTTGCTGCGGTTGTTCATTGTTGACAATAATCTGGGCTGTTTTAGGAAGGCAGAGGTATCCTCCGTAGTGGTTGACGCATTTCATTCCACCTTTGCAAGCGTCTGGGACAATGTCACATTCATCAATATCTGTGGTCAGTAATAAAATAAGTCAGGAATCTTCTTAGAGGGGAAACCCAACATGTAAATATATGCTTATGCCTTTTGGGTATAATACAGGCAGGACATGAAGGACATATGAGATGGATACAGAGAGCTATGTTCAGATGGGAAGTCTTTGAAAGTTGGCTCACCTTTGCACTGCTGTCTTATAGGATCCCACTCATATCCATCTGTGCATTGCTGTGAAGAAAACATCAAGATGGGGCCAGGAGACAGTTAATTGAGTATCCATTCTCTGAGAAGTCACTCTAAAAGCTTCATACTTATGGCAACAATCTTTGTGCTAGAGTCCTAGATAAATGATGAGATGGGTAGTTTACCATTCTGTAGCTTTTTAAAAAAGACACATCTGTGCACTGGACCGCTTCAGGGATCCCTTCTCAATCACCAGCTGTCTCAACTCTTTTGTTGTATTTGCGTTGGGTCCAGTTGCCCATAACCATCTTCTTGGAATTCCTTTCTCTCTGTCCCAATACTAATATTCTGCAATCTCTCTGACTGCTTTTTTGCTTTATTTGCCCCTTCTTCCACACTGTAAATTTTACCAAAAAAAAAAAAAAAAAAAAAAAATTTCAGCTGAGTTCTTTTTTTCAGCCCTTGACAATTTCCTCTCTCTCTCCAAATCCTCTTAGAGCATTCCAGGCCTGGCTTTCCTTATCATTCCTATTCAGTCGAGTCCTGAGCCTCCTTCTCACACCATGGCCTGCCTCCTAGCTTTAGTTCCTACGGGTCCTCTCTAGTTCACTCACTGAAGGAACCATCTGTCAAGTACCTTCTCACACCAGGCACCATCCTAGTCCCTGGGAAAGCAAAGATGATTAATACCTTGTTCCTGTTCTCAAGCAGCTCACAGGCCTGAAGAGGAGACAGACAGGTAGATAAGTTGGAGCAAGATGTCAGGTGTCGTGACACAAGTCTGCCTGTGGAAGGAATGATGGACCCTACCCAGGGCTGTGGGTGGACATGACAGGGTGGAAGGGAAGGCTTTATGGGCAAAGTTACAAGTGAATTGGGCCTTACAGGACTTTTTTCCAGGGAGATATGGGGAGTCTAGGATGAGGGACCACGTAAGCAAAGGCGCAAAGTTGTTAAAGAAGGAAGGAGCTGCAAGTATTCCTGGGTGGGTGGAGCGAGAGGTTAGAGAGGTAGGCAGGGCCAAACCTGGGAAGCCTTTCTTTGGGATAGATGGAAACTGAATTCTACCTTAAAGGTCAGTGAATCTCAAGCTCCATTATGCTTAAGATTCATTCTGGTGCTTGTTAAAATGCAGATTCCTGGGCCCAACCAAAGGTTCTGATTCTGTAGGTTTGGTTGGGGGCCTGGAATCTGAATTCCTAACAGGCATTTCAGGTGATTCTGATACAAGTCATCTACGGGCTACTTCTTGAGAAACGCTGGTATAAGTGATGAGGCCTCTGAAGAAATTTTAAGCTCAAGAAAACATCTGATCAGATGCAGATTTGAGGAAGAGGCTTCAGGAAGGATTGAGCAAAAGTAAACAAATAAATAAACTTAAATTCTTTTGTAAGAGCCAAGTAAGTAAATAGTAAATTTACTTATATAGCTGAATGGAGACAGAGAGATGAGTTTAGGTATTTTACTGATTTCTGAGACTTAACAGGGTGAAAACTAAACTCACTTTATCTCCCAGACTAATTCTTTCTAGTTTCCCCAACACTGTCCAAGGCACTACCACCTTTCTTAGCACCCAGGATTACAACTTTAACATCAACTTTTCCAATTATTTTCCTTCAAGCTCTGCTGACTTTGTTTCCACTTCTATCTCTCCCACGTTGGTGTAAGCCTTCCTGGCCTCATGAGTAGGCAAGTCTCCTTAAGTGGTCTCCATATCTCTACATGCTGCACACAAGCCTCCATGACAATCTTTCTTTGCTCTCTTGGTTACGTTGCCCCTCCATCTAAGAGCTCACAGTGGCCTGTAGACCTCTCATCTCCCACTATTGCCATCTCTAGGTTCTCCCCACTACCTAGCTTGTTGTCACCTCCTGGACTTGACTAGGCTGTTTTCACTTCTAGCCTTTGATTATGCCACTTTTTCCGATTCAGTTGCCTCTTCAGCCTTTCTAGAATAATCCAAAATCATCACTTCCTTCAAGAACCAACACAGAGTTCTACCTCCTTCAATATGCCAGTATGAACATTAATTACCTCCTTGCTTTTGTATTTCTTTAGCAACATGTATAATCTGTATAATACTTTGTACTTTTCAAAAGTATTTTCCCAGGATAAATTCCCTAAGGTTAAGGTCTGAATTTTTTTAGTAAGCAAGTAAACTTAAATTCTTTTGATAGTGATGAGCATTGCTTAGGCACACGGCAGATACTTGATGAGTGAATAACTGAATGGACCTTATCTTTAACATGAAAGAATATGAGGCTGTCTTGTGGATATGAACCCATCCTTCTGAAAAGTATCTTTCAAGCCAGGCAAAATGACAGTGCACTTGAATAAATCTGTATGCTAAATAGAGAAGACTTGCAGTTTGTTTTAGGTCTTCAGTTCCAGTACATTCAATATGGATCTACTATTAAACAAGCCTAGAGTGAATTTAGTTTCACCACTTACTGGCTGTGTAGTCTTTAGCAAGTTAGATACCTCTCTGATCTTCAGTTCCACTATCAGCAGAAGGAAGAGGATGTCACTTACCTCATACTTTGCTGTGAGGATGAAAGGAGACAGTGTCTCCACAGTGGAATTACTAAAAATATAGCTACATTTTGTCCTTTAGCCATGAACTAATAGGCATAGACAATTCAAAAGAGAATAGCTCTAATCTTAGCACAAAAAGGGTGTCATATTTGGGAAACCTGTTACATGATGAACCCTAGTTAGTGGTCTTAAAACTACAGTGTTTAATCCACAGGGAACTTTCTCTGCTAAAGATGAGTAAGATTTAGGTGATTAGCAATGGGAAGGGGGTACAAGATAAGCAATTGTAAAAGCAATAAAATCTTTTATTAGATGAATATAAAAGTGGGTAGCTAATTTAATTTTAGCCCCCTAAGAAGGTAGTAAGTTTAGCCTGAATAACAAAACAATTTCATTTGAAGATAAACAACACATGTATTCATTTATCTTGCTTTATTTATCTTCAGCAGAGGAAGCAACTACATTTACCATTAAGTTAACAAAATATTTATATTAAACCCCATTTGATTTATATCTGATCTAAACAACAAGGAATATTTGCTAGATGAATACTAACATTCTAGGGATAATATCAAAAAAGTGAGATAATGTTTATTATCAGTAATTGACATTAGCTCACTTTTAAGAGTTTTATTTTCAAAAATTTTTCACATTCTTTTGAGTAAGATTACTTAATTTTAAATTGGGAGCAAGCAGAAAAATATGTTTTTCATATTCTGATCCAGGACAAATGTCATTTGCCTCACAACACTGATTAAAGACTAGAAAACACAAAACAGAGGTGCAAACAAACTCACCAGAAGTGAGGTAAGCACTGCCCTCTGTTCTCACCATATCCATTCCTGGCAGTGGGAGGGGTTAGATGATATATTCAATATTTTATTAAATGTTGGTTATATCCATAAAATTAACTAATGAATCAAAATTATTTGGAAATATCAGATATGCTAATTAGAAAATGCAAAACCAAATTTCATAAAATGCATTTTAAAACCATTTTACCAAATATCACATCCTGGTAACACGTAAAGTCTATCTGAATGGCATTTATATGAGTTATCAGTTATACTGTAAATGAATAATAGCCTTTATGAAGTCAAGGAAGTCCACTTACATGAGAACATAAGTCACATGCACAAATGAGGTGATGGGCTTTTGTGATATTTAACATTCCTATTTGACTTGTCTTACTCCTTGAGTTTTGGTTTCATCTGCATGTATATAGGAATTCAGGTTTTCCAATTACTTATACCCATTAATTTGTTTAATGTGTCAGAAACATGTAGCTTACTTTGGGTTTTGTTTTAAAGGGGTTTCCCTTTTTGGCCTGCACAAATTCTTGCATTTTGGTCCCTGTCTCAAATGGTGATCTAAGAGAACTTTTGTTGTTGTATTTTTAATATCTTTATTGGAGTATAATTGCTTCACAATGTTGGTTTCTGCTGTACAGCAAAGTGAGTCAGCTATATGTATACATATATCCTCATATCCCCTCCCTCTTGGACCTCCCTCCCACCCTCCCTATCCCACCCCTCTAGGTGGTCACAAAGCATCCAGCTGATCTCCCTGTGCTATGTGGCAGCTTCCCACTAGCCATCCATTTTACATTTCTTAGTGTATATATGTCAATGCTACTCTCTCACTTCGCCCCAGCTCCTCCCCCTCCCCCCGCCCCCCCCCCCGCTCCCCCCGCCCCGACCAAGTCCATTCTCTACGTCTGAGTCTTTATTCCTGCGCTGCCACCAGGTTCATCAGTACCGTTTTTCAGATCCCGTATATGTGTGTTAGCATACGGTATTTGTTTTTCTCTTTCTGACTTACTTCACTCCGTATGACAGACTCTAGGTCCATCCACCTCGTTACACTAAGTGAAGTTTTGAAAGGACAGGCAATTTACAACGAATCTTAAACATGAAACTTGCTAACGTTTATTATCCGCCACAGCGAACAGCCCACATAGACTGGCAGGAGTGGATAAAGTCTCCCTTGTGCCACAGAATCCCTATGAACCGCACTTATCTCAAATTCCATCACCCCTTACCGTGTACGTGATGGTTTCTTCGGTGTCCTGTGACTTGACTAACGCCAGAGTCAGCATAATTAGGAAAAGGGCTTTCACCATCGTGAATCTCAAAGAAAACACAGCACAAACCGATGCTTAGTATCTGCTGCCGGGGAAATAAAACTTCAACTGTAAAGTAACAAGCAAGATAGGGAAGGCGGAGGAGGCTGAGACTCCATCATACCCAACTTCCAATTTACTTTCTCATCTCCCCTCCCCCTCCTCAACCTTCCCTTGGCCAAATGAGGCACCAAAGCCTGTAAAACGGCTGCAGAATTACATTTCACTTTACTCTGTCCGGCTTCGCTGAAATATATACAAAAGATATACAGCGTGCATTTTATACTGCACCTACACAACAGGCTCGAGAAAGGGAGTGAAAGAGAAAGAGTACAGTGTTATTAATTTCAAAGGAGACGGTTCATTTTTTCCCGAGGGTTGAAGTGGGGCAGCAAATCTCATATTCCCTTGAACGTTAAGGCTTTCCCTATAAGCTCACCTCCAGCTAGTTAAGTTCCTTGCACAGCTCAGCAGAAAAACCTGTGAACAAATATGAATTACTTTGGCTTCAAACTTCTTTTTTTTTTTTTTTAAACAAAACACCAGAACAAAACTCGGGAGCAATCTCCTCCCCTAGGATAGAATACCTGCCCTTCAGAGCTCCTTCTTACATTCCCCAGCGCAAACTCTCAAAGTGGCATTTCCAGGCGTTCTCTTTGCGCAGCTTTGTTTAAAACCCCCAGGTTGTGTAGAGGAGCAGCCCAAAGCGTCTCATGCCCTCGTGCCTTATCAGTCCCTCGGCCCCCGAAATGCTACCTTCAGGATCGGGGCTGCCTAGGGCCGGAACTGGGCAACCACACAGCGGCCCGAAGTACCAATTTCAGGGCAGCCGGCCAGGCACCCCCAGGGAGGCGAGGTCCCCTTTCTCAACTGTATGTTATCAGGCGGCCGTCCCCGGGGAGCTGCTCAGCGCTCCAGTTTCTAACCAGCTCCTGTGGAATCCAGGTGCGACTTAAATCTCTGGCCCCCTGAAACTTTCAAAACCTTGTTTATGGGCAAAGCCCTGTCGGCTGATTGTCGGCACGCACACACATGCCCATCCAAACAGATGTCACCCCGTACTCGCACATGCTGACAGATCGCATTCCTAGACCACACACCTCCACCTCCCTCTCTGCCTGAGAGATCCTGCACAGTGTGGGGCAGTTCTCAGGTCCACTGCACCCCTCAGGTCACCCCACTTACTCCTCGGCGCGCGGCCCCGCGGGCACTGGGCGCGCTGGTGTGGCCCCCGCTTCGGGGCTCCTACCTGCGCGGCCGCGCTGCGCTCCGGGCCCGGGCAGCGAGGGGAGAGAGCAGGGGAGGGCAGCCCCGTGGGTCTGAACTGGCGAGGTCTGGCAGCGGCCGCGGCGGCGGCAGGAGGAGGAGGAGAAAAGCAGGGAAAGGGGAGGGCGAAGGGGGGCGGAGGAGAGAGCTGAGGGAGGCGCAAAAGGGCTGAGCCGAGGGCTGCAAACCGGGCGGGAGTGCGCGCTGCGCAGCTGGGTCTGCGCCCCCTCCTACAGGGGCTCTCCACCACCCGCCTGCCCTCCCCTGCCAGCCCCTCACTCTTCGTTCCCAGACGCGCCGGGACTCCAGGCAGAAGATGGCACGTTTGGCATGTGACGTTTGGGGTTTGAATCGGCCTTGGTGATGCTCCAACCTCCCGGGCAATTTCTCGTGCGCCGCGGAGTGGAAAAAGGCTCTCCTAGTAGAGCTTGTTGTGAGCGTCCTGAGAAATCGCTTATTATTATTATTATTTTTTTTTTCCCCAATAGGTGAATCCTAGGAGAGTAAATTAACTCCATTTGTAGAACTGGTTCTTTCGCCTTTTCTTTAAGATACTTTTTTTTTTTTTTGAAGGGTGGGGAAGTGCCTGCTTCCTCAAAGGTAGAAAAAAGAGAATTCATTCATTCCACCAGTATCTGTGACTTACTGTGTACGAGGGCTTGGGGATGGGCCAGGTAGAGCTCACACTCACAAGATCGTGACCTTGGGTTGTTTTCTGGTCTCTCAAACCCCCCTTTTTTATGGGCCCCTTGTCTCATCTACTGCTTTTCTTCTCTCCCCTGGTTCCCTTGTGGGAGTCCCCAGTACTGGTCATTCAACTTTGGGCATTTCACTCTCACCTTTCACACTAATGGTGGAATTTCAGGAATCTGGAGAGAAAAAAAAATATTTTTTCTGGCTTCTTCAAATCTTACCACACAGATTGCAGTTATCTTTGAAAGCTCTAACTCTAAAGTCAGATTAAGAGTTTGCCTCCAAGGCAGTCATGCCTTCTGAAGCAAATACGGTTTCATGAACAAGACAAATGAGACAATATGCAAGCTGAAGGTACTCACTCTGACCTCAGCAGCTCCTTCCCCTTCCCTGCAGACCAAAGGAGGGACAGGGAGATGGTAGGGAGGGCAAGAGAGAGAGGCTGCCAGGTGGAAGCCTCTCTCCATATCTCTGGGGTATGCAATGGGTCGCCAACCCTGCCAGTTTGGCTGCAAGCCACACAATATTGGACATGATCAGAGGAGCTTCACGAGCCTGAACCTTACTTTAGTACATGGGGTTTTGCTAACAGTACTGAAGATTTTGGTACCAAAATTCAAATGTTTGTTTTCCCAATCATTAATGACCTCCAGACTTTAAAAAGTTGGATCTTTGCTTTTGTACAGTAAAAGATAGACATTTTCTTCTACTTTTTGAATTCTTTTTACCTGTCTTCAGCCCTTTCCCCAGAAAAAGTGAGTTAAAACTCCCAAATTTCTATTCTCAGCCTGGAACTCTTCCTGTACATCCAACTACTGACTTGCTATCTTCAGCTGTACACCTAATGGATATTTCAAACTGAATGGGTCTGCTGATTCTCACCCTCTCTCCCAACCTGCTATACCCACCTGCTTCACCATCTCAGTGAAGAGCAATTTCATCTTTCTGTTTGCTCAGATCCAAGATCACAGAGTCATCCTTGATTTCCGTTTTTCTCACACACCCTGCATTCAATTCTTCAGAAAACTCTGTTGGCTCCATCTTCAAACTGTATCCAGAACTGAACCACTTCTCATCACTTCGTTCATGACCACGGTGGCCTGAGCCACCACCACCTTCCACGCTAATTACTACAGCCTCCTAATTGGTCTCCTTGCTTATACTCTCGGTCCCCTGCAGCCATTTCTCAGCAGAAGTTCATATAAATGGAATCCTAGAGTATGGACTTCTTTGTGTCTGTCTTCCTTCATTCAGCATGCCTTTGAGATGCATCCTTGTTGTTAGGTGTATCAGATGTTCATTCCTTTTTATTGATGACTAGTATTCCATTGTGTGGATATACCCTGGTTTGTTTATCTGTTCACCTGTTGATGGATATTTGGATTGTTTATGAATAAAGCTGTCATGGACATTTATGTAGAAATCTTTGTGTGGACATATGTTTTCCTTTCTTTTAGGTAAATACTTAGGAGTGGGACCTCTGGGTCATATGGTATGGGTATGTTTAACTTTATAAGAAAGTGCCAAAATGTTTCCCAAAGTGACTGTACCATTTTACATTCTTACCAGCAATATGTGAAATTCTATGTGATATTGTCAGTAATTTATAAGTTAGCCATTATGGCAGGTGTGTAAGTGGCATCTCACTGTGGTTTTATTTTACGTTTCTCTGATATCTAATGATATTGAACATTTTTATGTGCTTATCATCCATCATTATGTCTTCTCTTGTGAAGAGCCCATTCAAATCTTTCATCCATTTCTTTATTTTTGGTTTTTTTGTCTTATTAGTGGTAAGAGTTTTTTTTTAAAAAAAATATAGTCTCCCTGCGAGTTCTTCGTCAGATATATATTTTTTGAATATTTTCTCCCAGTCTTTGCTTTGCTTCTTCATTTTCTTAATGCTGTCTTCTGAGAGCAAACATTTTAAATTTTGATGAAGTCTAACTTTTTTTGTTGTTTTATGTTTTGTCCTCTTTATGTACTATTTACAAAATCTTACCTTGGGCAAATCTTGTAAGCTCTATAAACCTCAGTTTCTGCTTCTGTAAAATGGGTAGGATAACACACTCTACTTAAGGTTGTGGGGATTGAGAAAGAAACTCATCAATCAAATATCAAATACATGTGAATGATTGTTCTTAGGTATTACAATATATAATATGATGGGCTATAGTAGACCGTTCCTCCATCCTAATATAACCCAGGGTTATTTAGGTATTCCTTACAATAGGGTATCTCCTGACTAGTCTAAGGTAATGAAATCAGCAACGGCATTTTCTGGCTATTGTTTCAGGGTAGCCCATTGTCCCACTTTGACCAATCAGAACTGAAAGGAAGGATTTCTTTCCTAGGTAAAAGGCTTTCCGTGCTCACAGTGGAGGAGAACAGTGGAGCCCTTTGCCTCAGTTGCCACTGGCGGCCATATTACAGCCTGGAGGGAAGCCAGCCTGAGCATAAAGGTGATACATGCTACGCATGGCCAATCACATGGAGAGAACCTGGATCTTGAGGGATTGTTCAGAGGGCCGAGTGACCCTAGAACTCATGATACTTTTAGGGGTCCTCCACAAAGGTTTAATTTTTAAAGTCAGAAGGAAAAAATAAATA